>NW_025423757.1:0-179609 GCF_020740605.2 Lemur catta | reverse complement strand
TCCAGACCAATCGAAGGCTAGGCCAAAGTACCTCGATCTTTCCCAGACGTGTGTGGCCCAACTTTTGAAAGAACCGCTAAGTGGAGAACTATTTGGTATTTTTCCTAAGCACTTTTCACCGTAATTGTCCTAAGGTTGGTCTCTGCATCCTTAAGCATACCAGAGTTTTCACAGACGAAACAGGCTGAGGCCCAGTAATCTTGGCATTTCCAATAGTTGGTCCTAGAGACTACCAAGAAAGTGTTCTTTTAAGTATTACTCTGTTGTGGTTTCAGCATTATTTTCAGAACCCGAGCAGGGTTCTCGCATTCGCATAAGAATCCTGCAAGGTAGTTGAGATTTCATGGTGGGGTGTAAGTGCGGGGCTTCTGTCAGCCCTGCCTTTGATTTCTTTACCTCCAGAGTTGGATAGTGCATATTTGCGTGAGATGGGAAAAGTGTGAATCGTGCTTCAGATTTCATTCAGACACTTTGAAATGACCAGTGTGTTGGTAATTATTTGCCATTTCCATGGCGTTTGGCACCGTAATAGTCATGGGGTCGGTCTCTGCATCCTGAAGCCTATGATGCTTTTTGCAGAGAAACCTCTGCTGAGGCCCAGGTAGCTTGCTATTTCCCATAGCTGGCACAGGAGCCTTGGAAGATAGGATTGTTTTCGATTATTATTTCACCATTTTTTCACCACTGTTTCAAGAACCGGAGCCGTTTTCAACCGTTAGCGGAAGAATCCTTCTTTGGAGATGAGATATTTTTCTGGGGTGGCAAGTGCAGGGCCTCTGTCAGTCCTGGGTTTGTTGGACTAGCGCCAGACATGAGAAGTGCGCCTTTGTGGGACAGGTGAATAGTGCGGATCCTGTTTCAGTCTAAAGACTGAAACAGGATCCGCACTTTTCACCGTTCCTTTCAGAATCATTTGATTCATCAGCTAAGAATGGCGATTGCTTCTCCAGACCAATCGAAGGCTAGGCCAAAGTAACTCGATCTTTCCAAGAGGTGTGTGGCCCAACCTTTGAAAGAACCGCTAAGTGGAGAACTATTTGGTATTTTTCCTAAGCACTTTTCACCGTAATTGTCCTAAGGTTGGTCTCTGCATCCTTAAGCATACCAGAGTTTTCACAGACGAAACAGGCTGAGGCCCATTAATCTTGGCATTTCCAATAGTTGGTCCTAGAGACTACCAAGAAAGTGTTCTTTTAAGTATTATTCTGTTGTGGTTTCAGCATTATTTTCAGAACCCGAGTAGGGTTCTCGCATTAGCATAAGAATCCTGCCTGGTAGTTGAGATTTCTGGGTGGGGTGTAAGTGCGGGGCTTCTGTCAGCCCTGCCTTTGATTTGTTTACCTCCAGAGTTGGAAAGTGCATAGTTGCGTGAGATGGGAAAAGTGTGGATCGTGCTTCAGATTTCATCCTGACACTTTGAAATGACCAGTGTGTTGGTAATTATTTGCCATTTCCATGGCGTTTGGCACCGTAATAGTCATGGGGTCGGTCTCTGCATCCTGAAGCCTATGATGTTTTTGCAGAGAAACCTCTGCTGAGGCCCAGGTAACTTGCTATTTCCCATAGCTGGCACAGGAGCCTTGGAAGATAGGATGGTTTTCAGAATTATTTCACCATTTTTTCCCCACTGTTTCAAGAACGGGAGCCCTTTTCAACCGTTAGCGGAAGAATCCTTCTTTGGAGATGAGATATTTTTCTGGGGTGGCAAGTGCAGGGCCTCTGTCAGTCCTGGGTTTGTTGGACTAGCGCCAGACATGAGAAGTGCGCCTTTGTGGGACAGGTGAATAGTGCGGATCCTGTTTCAGTCTAAAGACTGAAACAGGATCCGCACTTTTCACCGTTCCTTTCAGAATCATTTGATTCATCAGCTAGGAATGGCGATTGCTTCTCCAGACCAATCGAAGGCTAGGCCAAAGTACCTCGATCTTTCCCAGAGGTGTGTGGCCCAACTTTTGAAAGAACCGCTAAGTGGAGAACTATTTGGTATTTTTCCAAAGCACTTTTCACCGTAATTGTCCTAAGGTTGGTCTCTGCATCCGTAAGCATACCAGTGTTTTCACAGACGAAACAGGCTGAGGCCCAGTAATCTTGGCATTTCCAATAGTTGGTCCTAGAGACTACCAAGAAAGTGTTCTTTTAAGTATTATTCTGTTGTGGTTTCAGCATTATTTTCAGAACCCGAGCAGGGTTCTCGCATTAGCATAAGAATCCTGCCTGGTAGTTGAGATTTCTGGGTGGGGTGTAAGTGCGGGGCTTCTGTCAGCCCTGCCTTTGATTTGTTTACCTCCAGAGTTGGAAAGTGCATATTTGCGTGAGATGGGAAAAGTGTGGATTGTGCTTCAGATTTCATCCTGACACTTTGAAATGACCAGTGTGTTGGTAATTATTTGCCATTTCCATGGCGTTTGGCACCGTAATAGTCATGAGGTCGGTCTCTGCATCCTGAAGCCTATGATGCTTTTTGCAGAGAAACCTCTGCTGAGGCCCAGGTAACTTGCTATTTCCCATAGCTGGCACAGGAGCCTTGGAAGATAGGATTGTTTTCAGTATTATTTCACCATTTTTTCACCACTGTTTCAAGAACCGGAGCCCTTTTCAACCGTTAGCGGAAGAATCCTTCTTTGGAGATGAGATATTTTTCTGGGGTGGCAAGTGCAGGGCCTCTGTCAGTCCTGGGTTTGTTGGACTAGCGCCAGACATGAGAAGTGCGCCTTTGTGGGACAGGTGAATAGTGCGGATCCTGTTTCAGTCTAAACACTGAAACAGGATCCTCACTTTTCACCGTTCCTTTCAGAATCATTTGATTCATCAGCTAGGAATGGCGATTGCTTCTCCATACCAATCGAAGGCTAGGCCAAAGTACCTCGATCTTTCCCAGAGGTGTGTGGCCCATCTTTTGAAATAACCGCTAAGTGGAGAACTATTTGGTATTTTTCCAAAGCACTTTTCACCGTAATTGTCCTAAGGTTGGTCTCTGCATCCTTAAGCATACCAGTGTTTTCACAGACGAAACAGGCTGAGGCCCAGTAATCTTGGCATTTCCAATAGTTGGTCTTAGAGACTACCAAGAATTGTTCTTTTAAGTATTATTCCTTTGTGGTTTCAGCATTAATTTCAGAACCCGAGCAGGGTTCTCGCATTAGCATAAGAATCCTGCCTGGTAGTTGAGATTTCTGGGTGGGGTGTAAGTGCGGGGCTTCTGTCAGCCCTGCCTTTGATTTGTTTACCTCCAGAGTTGGAAAGTGCATATTTGAGTGAGATGGGAAAAGTGTGGATCGTGCTTCAGATTTCATCCTGACACTTTGAAATGACCAGTGTGTTGGTAATTATTTGCCATTTCCATGGCGTTTGGCACCGTAATAGTCATGAGGTCGGTCTCTGCATCCTGAAGCCTATGATGCTTTTTGCAGAGAAACCTCTGCTGAGGCCCAGGTAACTTGCTATTTCCCATAGCTGGCACAGGAGCCTTGGAAGATAGGATGGTTTTCAGAATTATTTCACCATTTTTTCACCACTGTTTCAAGAACGGGAGCCCTTTTCAACCGTTAGCGGAAGAATCCTTCTTTGGAGATGAGATATTTTTCTGGGGTGGCAAGTGCAGGGCCTCTGTCAGTCCTGGGTTTGTTGGACTAGCGCCAGACATGAGAAGTGCGCCTTTGTGGGACAGGTGAATAGTGCGGATCCTGTTTCAGTCTAAAGACTGAAACTGGATCCGCTCTTTTCACCGTTCCTTTCAGAATCATTTGATTCATCAGCTAGGAATGGCGATTGCTTCTCCAGACCAATCGAAGGCTAGGCCAAAGTACCTCGATCTTTCCCAGACGTGTGTGGCCCAACTTTTGAAAGAACCGCTAAGTGGAGAACTATTTGGTATTTTTCCTAAGCACTTTTCACCGTAATTGTCCTAAGGTTGGTCTCTGCATCCTTAAGCATACCAGAGTTTTCACAGACGAAACAGGCTGAGGCCCATTAATCGTGGCATTTCCAATAGTTGGTCCTAGAGACTACCAAGAAAGTGTTCTTTTAAGTATTACTCTGTTGTGGTTTCAGCATTATTTTCAGAACCCGAGCAGGGTTCTCGCATTCGCATAAGAATCCTGCAAGGTAGTTGAGATTTCATGGTGGGGTGTAAGTGCGGGGCTTCTGTCAGCCCTGCCTTTGATTTCTTTACCTCCAGAGTTGGATAGTGCATATTTGCGTGAGATGGGAAAAGTGTGAATCGTGCTTCAGATTTCATTCAGACACTTTGAAATGACCAGTGTGTTGGTAATTATTTGCCATTTCCATGGCGTTTGGCACCGTAATAGTCATGGGGTCGGTCTCTGCATCCTGAAGCCTATGATGCTTTTTGCAGAGAAACCTCTGCTGAGGCCCAGGTAGCTTGCTATTTCCCATAGCTGGCACAGGAGCCTTGGAAGATAGGATTGTTTTCGATTATTATTTCACCATTTTTTCACCACTGTTTCAAGAACGGGAGCCCTTTTCAACCGTTAGCGGAAGAATCCTTCTTTGGAGATGAGATATTTTTCTGGGGTGGCAAGTGCAGGGCCTCTGTCAGTCCTGGGTTTGTTGGACTAGCGCCAGACATGAGAAATGCGCCTTTGTGGGACAGGTGAATAGTGCGGATCCTGTTTCAGTCTAAAGACTGAAACAGGATCCGCACTTTTCACCGTTCCTTTCAGAATCATTTGATTCATCAGCTAAGAATGGCGATTGCTTCTCCAGACCAATCGAAGGCTAGGCCAAAGTAACTCGATCTTTCCAAGAGGTGTGTGGCCCAACCTTTGAAAGAACCGCTAAGTGGAGAACTATTTGGTATTTTTCCTAAGCACTTTTCACCGTAATTGTCCTAAGGTTGGTCTCTGCATCCTTAAGCATACCAGAGTTTTCACAGACGAAACAGGCTGAGGCCCATTAATCTTGGCATTTCCAATAGTTGGTCCTAGAGACTACCAAGAAAGTGTTCTTTTAAGTATTATTCTGTTGTGGTTTCAGCATTATTTTCAGAACCCGAGTAGGGTTCTCGCATTAGCATAAGAATCCTGCCTGGTAGTTGAGATTTCTGGGTGGGGTGTAAGTGCGGGGCTTCTGTCAGCCCTGCCTTTGATTTGTTTACCTCCAGAGTTGGAAAGTGCATAGTTGCGTGAGATGGGAAAAGTGTGGATCGTGCTTCAGATTTCATCCTGACACTTTGAAATGACCAGTGTGTTGGTAATTATTTGCCATTTCCATGGCGTTTGGCACCGTAATAGTCATGAGGTCGGTCTCTGCATCCTGAAGCCTATGATGTTTTTGCAGAGAAACCTCTGCTGAGGCCCAGGTAACTTGCTATTTCCCATAGCTGGCACAGGAGCCTTGGAAGATAGGATGGTTTTCAGAATTATTTCACCATTTTTTCCCCACTGTTTCAAGAACGGGAGCCCTTTTCAACCGTTAGCGGAAGAATCCTTCTTTGGAGATGAGATATTTTTCTGGGGTGGCAAGTGCAGGGCCTCTGTCAGTCCTGGGTTTGTTGGACTAGCGCCAGACATGAGAAGTGCGCCTTTTTGGGACAGGTGAATAGTGCGGATCCTGTTTCAGTCTAAAGACTGAAACTGGATCCGCTCTTTTCACCGTTCCTTTCAGAATCATTTGATTCATCAGCTAGGAATGGCGATTGCTTCTCCAGACCAATCGAAGGCTAGGCCAAAGTACCTCGATCTTTCCCAGACGTGTGTGGCCCAACTTTTGAAAGAACCGCTAAGTGGAGAACTATTTGGTATTTTTCCTAAGCACTTTTCACCGTAATTGTCCTAAGGTTGGTCTCTGCATCCTTAAGCATACCAGAGTTTTCACAGACGAAACAGGCTGAGGCCCATTAATCTTGGCATTTCCAATAGTTGGTCCTAGAGACTACCAAGAAAGTGTTCTTTTAAGTATATTCTGTTGTGGTTTCAGCATTATTTTCAGAACCCGAGCAGGGTTCTCGCATTAGCATAAGAATCCTGCCTGGTAGTTGAGATTTCTGGGTGCGGTGTAAGTGCGGGGCTTCTGTCAGCCCTGCCTTTGATTTGTGACCTCCAGAGTTGGAAAGTGCATAGTTGCGTGAGATGGGAAAAGTGTGGATCGTGCTTCAGATTTCATCCTGACACTTTGAAATGACCAGTGTGTTGGTAATTATTTGCCATTTCCATGGCGTTTGGCACCGTAATAGTCATGAGGTCGGTCTCTGCATCCTGAAGCCTATGATGCTTTTTGCAGAGAAACCTCTGCTGAGGCCCAGGTAACTTGCTATTTCCCATAGCTGGCACAGGAACCTTGGAAGATAGGATTGTTTTCAGTATTATTTCACCATTTTTTCACCACTGTTTCAAGAACGGGAGCCCTTTTCAACCGTTAGCGGAAGAATCCTTCTTTGGAGATGAGATATTTTTCTGGGGTGGCAAGTGCAGGGCCTCTGTCAGTCCTGGGTTTGTTGGACTAGCGCCAGACATGAGAAGTGCGCCTTTGTGGGACAGGTGAATAGTGCGGATCCTGTTTCAGTCTAAAGACTGAAACAGGATCCGCACTTTTCACCGTTCCTTTCAGAATCATTTGATTCATCAGCTAGGAATGGCGATTGCTTCTCCAGACCAATCGAAGGCTAGGCCAAAGTACCTCGATCTTTCCCAGAGGTGTGTGGCCCAACTTTTGAAAGAACCGCTAAGTGGAGAACTATTTGGTATTTTTCCAAAGCACTTTTCACCGTAATTGTCCTAAGGTTGGTCTCTGCATCCGTAAGCATACCAGTGTTTTCACAGACGAAACAGGCTGAGGCCCAGTAATCTTGGCATTTCCAATAGTTGGTCCTAGAGACTACCAAGAAAGTGTTCTTTTAAGTATTATTCTGTTGTGGTTTCAGCATTATTTTCAGAACCCGAGCAGGGTTCTCGCATTAGCATAAGAATCCTGCCTGGTAGTTGAGATTTCTGGGTGGGGTGTAAGTGCGGGGCTTCTGTCAGCCCTGCCTTTGATTTGTTTACCTCCAGAGTTGGAAAGTGCATATTTGCGTGAGATGGGAAAAGTGTGGATTGTGCTTCAGATTTCATCCTGACACTTTGAAATGACCAGTGTGTTGGTAATTATTTGCCATTTCCATGGCGTTTGGCACCGTAATAGTCATGAGGTCGGTCTCTGCATCCTGAAGCCTATGATGCTTTTTGCAGAGAAACCTCTGCTGAGGCCCAGGTAACTTGCTATTTCCCATAGCTGGCACAGGAGCCTTGGAAGATAGGATGGTTTTCAGAATTATTTCACCATTTTTTCACCACTGTTTCAAGAACGGGAGCCCTTTTCAACCGTTAGCGGAAGAATCCTTCTTTGGAGATGAGATATTTTTCTGGGGTGGCAAGTGCAGGGCCTCTGTCAGTCCTGGGTTTGTTGGACTAGCGCCAGACATGAGAAGTGCGCCTTTGTGGGACAGGTGAATAGTGCGGATCCTGTTTCAGTCTAAAGACTGAAACTGGATCCGCTCTTTTCACCGTTCCTTTCAGAATCATTTGATTCATCAGCTAGGAATGGCGATTGCTTCCGAAGACCAATCGAAGGCTAGGCCAAAGTACCTCGATCTTTCCCAGACGTGTGTGGCCCAACTTTTGAAAGAACCGCTAAGTGGAGAACTATTTGGTATTTTTCCTAAGCACTTTTCACCGTAATTGTCCTAAGGTTGGTCTCTGCATCCGTAAGCATACCAGTGTTTTCACAGACGAAACAGGCTGAGGCCCAGTAATCTTGGCATTTCCAATAGTTGGTCCTAGAGACTACCAAGAAAGTGTTCTTTTAAGTATTACTCTGTTGTGGTTTCAGCATTATTTTCAGAACCCGAGCAGGGTTCTCGCATTCGCATAAGAATCCTGCAAGGTAGTTGAGATTTCATGGTGGGGTGTAAGTGCGGGGCTTCTGTCAGCCCTGCCTTTGATTTCTTTACCTCCAGAGTTGGATAGTGCATATTTGCGTGAGATGGGAAAAGTGTGAATCGTGCTTCAGATTTCATTCAGACACTTTGAAATGACCAGTGTGTTGGTAATTATTTGCCATTTCCATGGCGTTTGGCACCGTAATAGTCATGGGGTCGGTCTCTGCATCCTGAAGCCTATGATGCTTTTTGCAGAGAAACCTCTGCTGAGGCCCAGGTAGCTTGCTATTTCCCATAGCTGGCACAGCAGCCTTGGAAGATAGGATTGTTTTCGATTATTATTTCACCATTTTTTCACCACTGTTTCAAGAACGGGAGCCCTTTTCAACCGTTAGCGGAAGAATCCTTCTTTGGAGATGAGATATTTTTCTGGGGTGGCAAGTGCAGGGCCTCTGTCAGTCCTGGGTTTGTTGGACTAGCGCCAGACATGAGAAGTGCGCCTTTGTGGGACAGGTGAATAGTGCGGATCCTGTTTCAGTCTAAAGACTGAAACAGGATCCGCACTTTTCACCGTTCCTTTCAGAATCATTTGATTCATCAGCTAAGAATGGCGATTGCTTCTCCAGACCAATCGAAGGCTAGGCCAAAGTAACTCGATCTTTCCAAGAGGTGTGTGGCCCAACCTTTGAAAGAACCGCTAAGTGGAGAACTATTTGGTATTTTTCCTAAGCACTTTTCACCGTAATTGTCCTAAGGTTGGTCTCTGCATCCTTAAGCATACCAGAGTTTTCACAGACGAAACAGGCTGAGGCCCATTAATCTTGGCATTTCCAATAGTTGGTCCTAGAGACTACCAAGAAAGTGTTCTTTTAAGTATTATTCTGTTGTGGTTTCAGCATTATTTTCAGAACCCGAGTAGGGTTCTCGCATTAGCATAAGAATCCTGCCTGGTAGTTGAGATTTCTGGGTGGGGTGTAAGTGCGGGGCTTCTGTCAGCCCTGCCTTTGATTTGTTTACCTCCAGAGTTGGAAAGTGCATAGTTGCGTGAGATGGGAAAAGTGTGGATCGTGCTTCAGATTTCATCCTGACACTTTGAAATGACCAGTGTGTTGGTAATTATTTGCCATTTCCATGGCGTTTGGCACCGTAATAGTCATGAGGTCGGTCTCTGCATCCTGAAGCCTATGATGTTTTTGCAGAGAAACCTCTGCTGAGGCCCAGGTAACTTGCTATTTCCCATAGCTGGCACAGGAGCCTTGGAAGATAGGATGGTTTTCAGAATTATTTCACCATTTTTTCCCCACTGTTTCAAGAACGGGAGCCCTTTTCAACCGTTAGCAGAAGAATCCTTCTTTGGAGATGAGATATTTTTCTGGGGTGGCAAGTGCAGGGCCTCTGTCAGTCCTGGGTTTGTTGGACTAGCGCCAGACATGAGAAGTGCGCCTTTTTGGGACAGGTGAATAGTGCGGATCCTGTTTCAGTCTAAAGACTGAAACTGGATCCGCTCTTTTCACCGTTCCTTTCAGAATCATTTGATTCATCAGCTAGGAATGGCGATTGCTTCTCCAGACCAATCGAAGGCTAGGCCAAAGTACCTCGATCTTTCCCAGACGTGTGTGGCCCAACTTTTGAAAGAACCGCTAAGTGGAGAACTATTTGGTATTTTTCCTAAGCACTTTTCACCGTAATTGTCCTAAGGTTGGTCTCTGCATCCTTAAGCATACCAGAGTTTTCACAGACGAAACAGGCTGAGGCCCAGTAATCTTGGCATTTCCAATAGTTGGTCCTAGAGACTACCAAGAAAGTGTTCTTTTAAGTATTACTCTGTTGTGGTTTCAGCATTATTTTCAGAACCCGAGCAGGGTTCTCGCATTCGCATAAGAATCCTGCAAGGTAGTTGAGATTTCATGGTGGGGTGTAAGTGCGGGGCTTCTGTCAGCCCTGCCTTTGATTTCTTTACCTCCAGAGTTGGATAGTGCATATTTGCGTGAGATGGGAAAAGTGTGAATCGTGCTTCAGATTTCATTCAGACACTTTGAAATGACCAGTGTGTTGGTAATTATTTGCCATTTCCATGGCGTTTGGCACCGTAATAGTCATGGGGTCGGTCTCTGCATCCTGAAGCCTATGATGCTTTTTGCAGAGAAACCTCTGCTGAGGCCCAGGTAGCTTGCTATTTCCCATAGCTGGCACAGGAGCCTTGGAAGATAGGATTGTTTTCGATTATTATTTCACCATTTTTTCACCACTGTTTCAAGAACCGGAGCCGTTTTCAACCGTTAGCGGAAGAATCCTTCTTTGGAGATGAGATATTTTTCTGGGGTGGCAAGTGCAGGGCCTCTGTCAGTCCTGGGTTTGTTGGACTAGCGCCAGACATGAGAAGTGCGCCTTTGTGGGACAGGTGAGTAGTGCGGATCCTGTTTCAGTCTAAAGACTGAAACAGGATCCGCACTTTTCACCGTTCCTTTCAGAATCATTTGATTCATCAGCTAGGAATGGCGATTGCTTCTCCAGACCAATCGAAGGCTAGGCCAAAGTACCTCGATCTTTCCAAGAGGTGTGTGGCCCAACTTTTGAAAGAACCGCTAAGTGGAGAACTATTTGGTATTTTTCCTAAGCACTTTTCACCGTAATTGTCCTAAGGTTGGTCTCTTCATCCTTAAGCATACCAGAGTTTTCACAGACGAAACAGGCTGAGGCCCATTAATCTTGGCATTTCCAATAGTTGGTCCTAGAGACTACCAAGAAAGTGTTCTTTTAAGTATATTCTGTTGTGGTTTCAGCATTATTTTCAGAACCCGAGCAGGGTTCTCGCATTAGCATAAGAATCCTGCCTGGTAGTTGAGATTTCTGGGTGCGGTGTAAGTGCGGGGCTTCTGTCAGCCCTGCCTTTGATTTGTGACCTCCAGAGTTGGAAAGTGCATAGTTGCGTGAGATGGGAAAAGTGTGGATCGTGCTTCAGATTTCATCCTGACACTTTGAAATGACCAGTGTGTTGGTAATTATTTGCCATTTCCATGGCGTTTGGCACCGTAATAGTCATGAGGTCGGTCTCTGCATCCTGAAGCCTATGATGCTTTTTGCAGAGAAACCTCTGCTGAGGCCCAGGTAACTTGCTATTTCCCATAGCTGGCACAGGAACCTTGGAAGATAGGATTGTTTTCAGTATTATTTCACCATTTTTTCACCACTGTTTCAAGAACGGGAGCCCTTTTCAACCGTTAGCGGAAGAATCCTTCTTTGGAGATGAGATATTTTTCTGGGGTGGCAAGTGCAGGGCCTCTGTCAGTCCTGGGTTTGTTGGACTAGCGCCAGACATGAGAAGTGCGCCTTTGTGGGACAGGTGAATAGTGCGGATCCTGTTTCAGTCTAAAGACTGAAACAGGATCCGCACTTTTCACCGTTCCTTTCAGAATCATTTGATTCATCAGCTAGGAATGGCGATTGCTTCTCCAGACCAATCGAAGGCTAGGCCAAAGTACCTCGATCTTTCCCAGAGGTGTGTGGCCCAACTTTTGAAAGAACCGCTAAGTGGAGAACTATTTGGTATTTTTCCAAAGCACTTTTCACCGTAATTGTCCTAAGGTTGGTCTCTGCATCCGTAAGCATACCAGTGTTTTCACAGACGAAACAGGCTGAGGCCCAGTAATCTTGGCATTTCCAATAGTTGGTCCTAGAGACTACCAAGAAAGTGTTCTTTTAAGTATTATTCTGTTGTGGTTTCAGCATTATTTTCAGAACCCGAGCAGGGTTCTCGCATTAGCATAAGAATCCTGCCTGGTAGTTGAGATTTCTGGGTGGGGTGTAAGTGCGGGGCTTCTGTCAGCCCTGCCTTTGATTTGTTTACCTCCAGAGTTGGAAAGTGCATATTTGCGTGAGATGGGAAAAGTGTGGATTGTGCTTCAGATTTCATCCTGACACTTTGAAATGACCAGTGTGTTGGTAATTATTTGCCATTTCCATGGCGTTTGGCACCGTAATAGTCATGAGGTCGGTCTCTGCATCCTGAAGCCTATGATGCTTTTTGCAGAGAAACCTCTGCTGAGGCCCAGGTAACTTGCTATTTCCCATAGCTGGCACAGGAGCCTTGGAAGATAGGATTGTTTTCAGTATTATTTCACCATTTTTTCACCACTGTTTCAAGAACCGGAGCCCTTTTCAACCGTTAGCGGAAGAATCCTTCTTTGGAGATGAGATATTTTTCTGGGGTGGCAAGTGCAGGGCCTCTGTCAGTCCTGGGTTTGTTGGACTAGCGCCAGACATGAGAAGTGCGCCTTTGTGGGACAGGTGAATAGTGCGGATCCTGTTTCAGTCTAAACACTGAAACAGGATCCTCACTTTTCACCGTTCCTTTCAGAATCATTTGATTCATCAGCTAGGAATGGCGATTGCTTCTCCATACCAATCGAAGGCTAGGCCAAAGTACCTCGATCTTTCCCAGAGGTGTGTGGCCCATCTTTTGAAATAACCGCTAAGTGGAGAACTATTTGGTATTTTTCCAAAGCACTTTTCACCGTAATTGTCCTAAGGTTGGTCTCTGCATCCTTAAGCATACCAGTGTTTTCACAGACGAAACAGGCTGAGGCCCAGTAATCTTGGCGTTTCCAATAGTTGGTCTTAGAGACTACCAAGAATTGTTCTTTTAAGTATTATTCCTTTGTGGTTTCAGCATTAATTTCAGAACCCGAGCAGGGTTCTCGCATTAGCATAAGAATCCTGCCTGGTAGTTGAGATTTCTGGGTGGGGTGTAAGTGCGGGGCTTCTGTCAGCCCTGCCTTTGATTTGTTTACCTCCAGAGTTGGAAAGTGCATATTTGAGTGAGATGGGAAAAGTGTGGATCGTGCTTCAGATTTCATCCTGACACTTTGAAATGACCAGTGTGTTGGTAATTATTTGCCATTTCCATGGCGTTTGGCACCGTAATAGTCATGAGGTCGGTCTCTGCATCCTGAAGCCTATGATGCTTTTTGCAGAGAAACCTCTGCTGAGGCCCAGGTAACTTGCTATTTCCCATAGCTGGCACAGGAGCCTTGGAAGATAGGATGGTTTTCAGAATTATTTCACCATTTTTTCCCCACTGTTTCAAGAACGGGAGCCCTTTTCAACCGTTAGCGGAAGAATCCTTCTTTGGAGATGAGATATTTTTCTGGGGTGGCAAGTGCAGGGCCTCTGTCAGTCCTGGGTTTGTTGGACTAGCGCCAGACATGAGAAGTGCGCCTTTGTGGGACAGGTGAATAGTGCGGATCCTGTTTCAGTCTAAAGACTGAAACTGGATCCGCTCTTTTCACCGTTCCTTTCAGAATCATTTGATTCATCAGCTAGGAATGGCGATTGCTTCTCCAGACCAATCGAAGGCTAGGCCAAAGTACCTCGATCTTTCTCAGACGTGTGTGGCCCAACTTTTGAAAGAACCGCTAAGTGGAGAACTATTTGGTATTTTTCCTAAGCACTTTTCACCGTAATTGTCCTAAGGTTGGTCTCTGCATCCTTAAGCATACCAGAGTTTTCACAGACGAAACAGGCTGAGGCCCAGTAATCTTGGCATTTCCAATAGTTGGTCCTAGAGACTACCAAGAAAGTGTTCTTTTAAGTATTACTCTGTTGTGGTTTCAGCATTATTTTCAGAACCCGAGCAGGGTTCTCGCATTAGCATAAGAATCCTGCAAGGTAGTTGAGATTTCATGGTGGGGTGTAAGTGCGGGGCTTCTGTCAGCCCTGCCTTTGATTTCTTTACCTCCAGAGTTGGATAGTGCATATTTGCGTGAGATGGGAAAAGTGTGAATAGTGCTTCAGATTTCATTCAGACACTTTGAAATGACCAGTGTGTTGGTAATTATTTGCCATTTCCATGGCGTTTGGCACCGTAATACTCATGGGGTCGGTCTCTGCATCCTGAAGCCTATGATGCTTTTTGCAGAGAAACCTCTGCTGAGGCCCAGGTAGCTTGCTATTTCCCATAGCTGGCACAGGAGCCTTGGAAGATAGGATTGTTTTCGATTATTATTTCACCATTTTTTCACCACTGTTTCAAGAACCGGAGCCGTTTTCAACCGTTAGCGGAAGAATCCTTCTTTGGAGATGAGATATTTTTCTGGGGTGGCAAGTGCAGGGCCTCTGTCAGTCCTGGGTTTGTTGGACTAGCGCCAGACATGAGAAGTGCGCCTTTGTGGGACAGGTGAATAGTGCGGATCCTGTTTCAGTCTAAAGACTGAAACAGGATCCGCACTTTTCACCGTTCCTTTCAGAATCATTTGATTCATCAGCTAGGAATGGCGATTGCTTCTCCAGACCAATCGAAGGCTAGGCCAAAGTAACTCGATCTTTCCAAGAGGTGTGTGGCCCAACTTTTTAAAGAACCGCTAAGTGGAGAACTATTTGGTATTTTTCCTAAGCACTTTTCACCGTAATTGTCCTAAGGTTGGTCTCTGCATCCTTAAGCATACCAGAGTTTTCACAGACCAAACAGGCTGAGGCCCATTAATCTTGGCATTTCCAATAGTTGGTCCTAGAGACTACCAAGAAAGTGTTCTTTTAAGTATTATTCTGTTGTGGTTTCAGCATTATTTTCAGAACCCGAGCAGGGTTCTCGCATTAGCCTAAGAATCCTGCCTGGTAGTTGAGATTTCTGGGTGCGGTGTAAGTGCGGGGCTTCTGTCAGCCCTGCCTTTGATTTGTTTACCTCCAGAGTTGGAAAGTGCATAGTTGCGTGAGATGGGAAAAGTGTGGATCGTGCTTCAGATTTCATCCTGACACTTTGAAATGACCAGTGTGTTGGTAATTATTTGCCATTTCCATGGCGTTTGGCACCGTAACAGTCATGAGGTCGGTCTCTGCATCCTGAAGCCTATGATGCTTTTTGCAGAGAAACCTCTGCTGAGGCCCAGGAAACTTGCTATTTCCCATAGCTGGCACAGGAGCCTTGGAAGATAGGATTGTTTTCAGTATTATTTCAACATTTTTTCACCACTGTTTCAAGAACGGGAGCCCTTTTCAACCGTTAGCGGAAGAATCCTTCTTTGGAGATGAGATATTTTTCTGGGGTGGCAAGTGCAGGGCCTCTGTCAGTCCTGGGTTTGTTGGACTAGCGCCAGACATGAGAAGTGCGCCTTTGTGGGACAGGTGAATAGTGCGGATCCTTTTCAGTCTAAAGACTGAAACAGGATCCGCACTTTTCACCGTTCCTTTCAGAATCATTTGATTCATCAGCTAGGAATGGCGATTGCTTCTCCAGACCAATCGAAGGCTAAGCCAAAGTAACTCGATCTTTCCAAGAGGTGTGTGGCCCAACTTTTGAAAGAACCGCTAAGTGGAGAAGTATTTGGTATTTTTCCTAAGCACTTTTCACCGTAATTGTCCTAAGGTTGGTCTCTGCATCCTTAAGCATACCAGAGTTTTCACAGACGAAACAGGCTGAGGCCCATTAATCTTGGCATTTCCAATAGTTGGTCCTAGAGACTACCAAGAAAGTGTTCTTTTAAGTATTATTCTGTTGTGGTTTCAGCATTATTTTCAGAACCCGAGCAGGGTTCTCGCATTAGCATAAGAATCCTGCCTGGTAGCTGAGATTTCTGGGTGGGGTGTAAGTGCGGGGCTTCTGTCAGCCCTGCCTTTGATTTGTTTACCTCCAGAGTTGGAAAGTGCATAGTTGCGTGAGATGGGAAAAGTGTGGATCGTGCTTCAGATTTCATCCTGACACTTTGAAATGACCAGTGTGTTGGTAATTATTTGCCATTTCCATGGCGTTTGGCACCGTAATAGTCATGAGGTCGGTCTCTGCATCCTGAAGCCTATGATGCTTTTTGCAGAGAAACCTCTGATGAGGCCCAGGTAACTTGCTATTTCCCATAGCTGGCACAGGAGCCTTGGAAGATAGGATTGTTTTCAGAATTATTTCATCATTTTTTCACCACTGTTTCAAGAACGGGAGCCCTTTTCAACCGTTAGCGGAAGAATCCTTCTTTGGAGATGAGATATTTTTCTGGGGTGGCAAGTGCAGGGCCTCTGTCAGTCCTGGGTTTGTTGGACTAGCGCCAGACATGAGAAGTGCGCCTTTGTGGGACAGGTGAATAGTGCGGATCCTGTTTCAGTCTAAAGATTGAAACTGGATCCGCTCTTTTCACCGTTCCTTTCAGAATCATTTGATTCATCAGCTAGGAATGGCGATTGCTTCTCCAGACCAATCGAAGGCTAGGCCAAAGTACCTCGATCTTTCCCAGACGTGTGTGGCCCAACTTTTGAAAGAACCGCTAAGTGGAGAAATATTTGGTATTTTTCCTAAGCACTTTTCACCGTAATTGTCCTAAGGTTGGTCTCTGCATCCTTAAGCATACCAGAGTTTTCACAGACGAAACAGGCTGAGGCCCACTAATCTTGGCATTTCCAATAGTTGGTCCTAGAGACTACCAAGAAAGTGTTCTTTTAAGTATTACTCTGTTGTGGTTTCAGCATTATTTTCAGAACCCGAGCAGGGTTCTCGCATTAGTATAAGAATCCTGCAAGGTAGTTGAGATTTCATGGTGGGGTGTAAGTGCGGGGCTTCTGTCAGCCCTGCCTTTGATTTCTTTACCTCCAGAGTTGGATAGTGCATATTTGCGTGAGATGGGAAAAGTGTGAATCGTGCTTCAGATTTCATTCAGACACTTTGAAATGACCAGCGTGTTGGTAATTATTTGCCATTTCCATGGCGTTTGGCACCGTAATAGTCATGGGGTCGGTCTCTGCATCCTGAAGCCTATGATGCTTTTTGCAGAGAAACCTCTGCTGAGGCCCAGGTAGCTTGCTATTTCCCATAGCTGGCACAGGAGCCTTGGAAGATAGGATTGTTTTCGATTATTATTTCACCATTTTTTCACCACTGTTTCAAGAACCGGAGCCGTTTTCAACCGTTGGCGGAAGAATCCTTCTTTGGAGATGAGATATTTTTCTGGGGTGGCAAGTGCAGGGCCTCTGTCAGTCCTGGGTTTGTTGGACTAGCGCCAGACATGAGAAGTGCGCCTTTGTGGGACAGGTGAGTAGTGCGGATCCTGTTTCAGTCTAAAGACTGAAAGAGGATCCGCACTTTTCACCGTTCCTTTCAGAATCATTTGATTCATCAGCTAGGAATGGCGATTGCTTCTCCAGACCAATCGAAGGCTAGGCCAAAGTAACTCGATCTTTCCAAGAGGTGTGTGGCCCAACTTTTTAAAGAACCGCTAAGTGGAGAACTATTTGGTATTTTTCCTAAGCACTTTTCACCGTAATTGTCCTAAGGTTGGTCTCTGCATCCTTAAGCATACCAGAGTTTTCACAGACGAAACAGGCTGAGGCCCAGTAATCTTGGCATTTCCAATAGTTGGTCCTAGAGACTACCAAGAAAGTGTTCTTTTAAGTATTATTCTGTTGTGGTTTCAGCATTGTTTTCAGAACCCGAGCAGGGTTCTCGCATTAGCATAAGAATCCTGCCTGGTAGTTGAGATTTTATGGTGGGGTGTAAGTGCGGGGCTTCTGTCAGCCCTGCCTTTGATTTGTTTACCTCCAGAGTTGGAAAGTGCATAGTTGCGTGAGATGGGAAAAGTGTGGATAATACTTCAAATTTCATCCTGACACTTTGAAATGACCAGTGTGTTGGTAATTATTTGCCATTTCCATGGCGTTTGGCACTGTAATAGTCATGAGGTCGGTCTCTGCATCCTGAAGCCTATGATGCTTTTTGCAGAGAAACCTCTGCTGAGGCCCAGGTAACTTGCTATTTCCCATAGCTGGCACAGGAGCCTTGGAAGATAGGATTGTTTTCAGTATTATTTCACCATTTTTTCACCACTGTTTCAAGAACGGGAGCCCTTTTCAACCGTTAGCGGAAGAATCCTTCTTTGGAGATGAGATATTTTTCTGGGGTGGCAAGTGCAGGGCCTCTGTCAGTACTGGGTTTGTTGGACTAGCGCCAGATATGAGAAGTGCGCCTTTGTGGGACAGGTGAATAGTGCGGATCCTGTTTCAGTCTAAAGACTGAAACAGGATCCACACTTTTCACCGTTCCTTTCAGAATCATTTGATTCATCAGTTAGGAATGCCGATTGCTTCTCCAGACCAATCGAAGGCTAGGCCAAAGTACCTCGATCTTTCCAAGAGGTGTGTGGCCCAACTTTTGAAAGAACCGCTAAGTGGAGAACTATTTGGTATTTTTCCTAAGCACTTTTCACCGTGATTGTCCTAAGGTTGGTCTCTGCATCCTTAAGCATACGAGAGTTTTCACAGACGAAACAGGCTGAGGCCCATTAATCTTGGCATTTCCAATAGTTGGTCCTAGGGACTACCAAGAATTTGTTTTTTTAAGTATTATTCCGTTGTGGTTTCAGCATTATTTTCAGAACCCGAGCAGGGTTCTCGCATTACCATAAGAATCCTGCCTGGTAGTTGAGATTTCTGGGTGGGGTGTAAGTGCGGGGCTTCTGTCAGCCCTGCCTTTGATTTGTTTACCTCCTGAGTTGGAAAGTGCATAGTTGCGTGATATGGGAAAAGTGTGGATCGTGCTTCAGATTTCATCCTGACACTTTGAAATGACCAGTGTGTTGGTAATTATTTGCCATTTCCATGGCGTTTGGCACCGTAATAGTCATGAGTTCGGTCTCTGCATCCTGAAGCCTATGATGCTTTTTGCAGAGAAACCTCTGCTGAGGCCCAGGTAACTTGCTATTTCCCATAGCTGGCACAGGAGCCTTGGAAGATAGGATTGTTTTCAGTATTATTTCACCATTTTTTCACCACTGTTTCAAGAACGGGAGCCCTTTTCAACCGTTAGCGGAAGAATCCTTCTTTGGAGATGAGATATTTTTCTGGGGTGGCAAGTGCAGGGCCTCTGTCAGTCCTGGGTTTGTTGGACTAGCGCCAGACATGAGAAGTGCGCCTTTGTGGGACAGGTGAATAGTGCGGATCCTGTTTCAGTCTAAAGACTGAAACAGGATCCACACTTTTCACCGTTCCTTTCAGAATCATTTGATTCATGAGCTAGGAATGGCGATTGCTTCTCCAGACCAATCGAAGGCTAGGCCAAAGTAACTCGATCTTTCCAAGAGGTGTGTGGCCCAACTTTTGTAAGAACCGCTAAGTGGAGAACTATTTGGTATTTTTCGTAAGCACTTTTCACCGTAATTGTCCTAAGGTTGGTCTCTGCATCCTTAAGCATACCAGAGTTTTCACAGACGAAACAGGCTGAGGCCCATTAATCTTGGCATTTCCAATAGTTGGTCCTAGAGACTACCAAGAAAGTGTTCTTTTAAGTATTATTCTGTTGTGGTTTCAGCATTATTTTCAGAACCCGAGCAGGGTTCTCGCATTAGCATAAGAATCCTGCCTGGTAGTTGAGATTTTATGCTGGGGTGTAAGTGCGGGGCTTCTGTCAGCCCTGCCTTTGATTTGTTTACCTCCAGAGTTGGAAAGTGCATAGTTGCGTGAGATGGGAAAAGTGTGGATAATGCTTCAAATTTCATCCTGACACTTTGAAATGACCAGTGTATTGGTAATTATTTGCCATTTCCATGGCGTTTGGCACCGTAATAGTCATGAGGTCGGTCTCTGCATCCTGAAGCCTATGATGCTTTTTGCAGAGAAACCTCTGCTGAGGCCCAGGTAACTTGCTATTTCCCATAGCTGGCACAGGAGCCTTGGAAGATAGGATTGTTTTCAGTATTATTTCAGCATTTTTTCACCACTGTTTCAAGAACGGGAGCCCTTTTCAACCGTTAGCGGAAGAATCCTTCTTTGGAGATGAGATATTTTTCTGGCGTGGCAAGTGCAGGGCCTCTGTCAGTCCTGGGTTTGTTGGACTAGCGCCAGACATGAGAAGTGCGCCTTTGTGGGACAGGTGAATAGTGCGGATCCTGTTTCAGTCTAAAGACTGAAACAGGATCCACACTTTTCACCGTTCCTTTCAGAATCATTTGATTCATCAGCTAGGAATGGCGATTGCTTCTCCAGACCAATCGAAGGCTGGGCCAAAGTAACTCGATCTTTCCAAGAGGTGTGTGGCCCAACTTTTGTAAGAACCGCTAAGTGGAGAACTATTTGGTATTTTTCCTAAGCACTTTTCACCGTAATTGTCCTAAGGTTGGTCTCTGCATCCTTAAGCATACCAGAGTTTTCACAGACGAAACAGGCTGAGGCCCATTAATCTTGGCATTTCCAATAGTTGGTCCTAGAGACTACCAAGAAAGTGTTCTTTTAAGTATTATTCTGTTGTGGTTTCAGCATTATTTTCAGAACCCGAGCAGGGTTCTCGCATTAGCATAAGAATCCTGCCAGGTACTTGAGATTTCATGGTGGGGTGTAAGTGCGGGGCTTCTGTCAGCCCTGCCTTTGATTTGTTTACCTCCAGAGTTGGAAAGTGCATAGTTGCGTGAGATGGGAAAAGTGTGGATAATGCTTCAAATTTCATCCTGACACTTTGAAATGACCAGTGTGTTGGTAATTATTTGCCATTTCCATGGCGTTTGGCACCGTAATAGTCATGAGGTCGGTCTCTGCATCCTGAAGCCTATGATGCTTTTTGCAGAGAAACCTCTGCTGAGGCCCAGGTAACTTGCTATTTCCCATAGCTGGCACAGGAGCCTTGGAAGATAGGATTGTTTTCAGTATTATTTCACCATTTTTTCACCACTGTTTCAAGAACGGGAGCCCTTTTCAACCGTTAGCGGAAGAATCCTTCTTTGGAGATGAGATATTTTTCTGGGGTGGCAAGTGCAGGGCCTCTGTCAGTCCTGGGTTTGTTGGACTAGCGCCAGACATGAGAAGTGCGCCTTTGTGGGACAGGTGAATAGTGCGGATCCTGTTTCAGTCTAAAGACTGAAACAGGATCCACACTTTTCACCGTTCCTTTCAGAATCATTTGATTCATCAGTTAGGAATGCCGATTGCTTCTCCAGACCAATCGAAGGCTAGGCCAAAGTAATTCGATCTTTCCAAGAGGTGTGTGGCCCAACTTTTGAAAGAACCGCTAAGTGGAGAACTATTTGGTATTTTTCCTAAGCACTTTTCACCGTAAGGTTGGTCTCTGCATCCTTAAGCATAGGAGAGTTTTCACAGACGAAACAGGCTGAGGCCCATTAATCTTGGCATTTCCAATAGTTGGTCCTAGGGACTACCAAGAATTTGTTTTTTTAAGTATTATTCCGTTGTGGTTTCAGCATTATTTTCAGAACCCGAGCAGGGTTCTCGCATTACCATAAGAATCCTGCCTGGTAGTTGAGATTTCTGGGTGGGGTGTAAGTGCGGGGCTTCTGTCAGCCCTGCCTTTAATTTGTTTACCTCCAGAGTTGGAAAGTGCATAGTTGCGTGATATGGGAAAAGTGTGGATCGTGCTTCAGATTTCATCCTGACACTTTGAAATGACCAGTGTGTTGGTAATTATTTGCCATTTCCATGGCGTTTGGCACCGTAATAGTCATGAGTTCGGTCTCTGCATCCTGAAGCCTATGATGCTTTTTGCAGAGAAACCTCTGCTGAGGCCCAGGTAACTTGCTATTTCCCATAGCTGGCACAGGAGCCTTGGAAGATAGGATTGTTTTCAGTATTATTTCACCATTTTTTCACCACTGTTTCAAGAACGGGAGCCCTTTTCAACCGTTAGCGGAAGAATCCTTCTTTGGAGATGAGATATTTTTCTGGGGTGGCAAGTGCAGGGCCTCTGTCAGTCCTGGGTTTGTTGGACTAGCGCCAGACATGAGAAGTGCGCCTTTGTGGGACAGGTGAATAGTGCGGATACTGTTTCAGTCTAAAGACTGAAACAGGATCCACACTTTTCACCGTTCCTTTCAGAATCATTTGATTCATCAGCTAGGAATGGCGATTGCTTCTCCAGACCAATCGAAGGCTAGGCCAAAGTAACTCGATCTTTCCAAGAGGTGTGTGGCCCAACTTTTGTAAGAACCGCTAAGTGGAGAACTATTTGGTATTTTTCGTAAGCACTTTTCACCGTAATTGTCCTAAGGTTGGTCTCTGCATCCTTAAGCATACCAGAGTTTTCACAGACGAAACAGGCTGAGGCCCATTAATCTTGGCATTTCCAATAGTTGGTCCTAGAGACTACCAAGAAAGTGTTCTTTTAAGTATTATTCTGTTGTGGTTTCAGCATTATTTTCAGAACCCGAGCAGGGTTCTCGCATTAGCATAAGAATCCTGCCTGGTAGTTGAGATTTTATGGTGGGGTGTAAGTGCGGGGCTTCTGTCAGCCCTGCCTTTGATTTGTTTACCTCCAGAGTTGAAAAGTGCATAGTTGCGTGAGATGGGAAAAGTGTGGATAATGCTTCAAATTTCATCCTGACACTTTGAAATGACCAGTGTGTTGGTAATTATTTGCCATTTCCATGGAGTTTGGCACCGTAATAGTCATGAGGTCGGTCTCTGCATCCTGAAGCCTATGATGCTTTTTGCAGAGAAACCTCTGCTGAGGCCCAGGTAACTTGCTATTTCCCATAGCTGGCACAGGAGCCTTGGAAGATAGGATTGTTTTCAGTATTATTTCACCATTTTTTCACCACTGTTTCAAGAACGGGAGCCCTTTTCAACCGTTAGCGGAAGAATCCTTCTTTGGAGATGAGATATTTTTCTGGGGTGGCAAGTGCAGGGCCTCTGTCAGTCCTGGGTTTGTTGGACTAGCGCCAGACATGAGAAGTGCGCCTTTGTGGGACAGGTGAATAGTGCGGATCCTGTTTCAGTCTAAAGACTGAAACAGGATCCACACTTTTCACCGTTCCTTTCAGAATCATTTGATTCATCAGTTAGGAATGCCGATTGCTTCTCCAGACCAATCGAAGGCTAGGCCAAAGTAACTCGATCTTTCCAAGAGGTGTGTGGCCCAACTTTTGAAAGAACCCCTAAGTGGAGAACTATTTGGTATTTTTCCTAAGCACTTTTCACCGTAATTGTCCTAAGGTTGGTCTCTGCATCCTTAAGCATACCAGAGTTTTCACAGACGAAACAGGCTGAGGCCCATTAATCTTGGCATTTCCAATAGTTGGTCCTAGGGACTACCAAGAATGTGTTTTTATTAAGTATTATTCTGTTGTGGTTTCAGCATTATTTTCAGAACCCGAGCAGGGTTCTCGCATTACCATAAGAATCCTGCCTGGTAGTTGAGATTTCTGGGTGGGGTGTAAGTGCGGGGCTTCTGTCAGCCCTGCCTTTGATTTGTTTACCTCCAGAGTTGGAAAGTGCATAGTTGCGTGATATGGGAAAAGTGTGGATCGTGCTTCAGATTTCATCCTGACACTTTGAAATGACCAGTGTGTTGGTAATTATTTGCCATTTCCATGGCGTTTGGCACCGTAATAGTCATGAGTTCGGTCTCTGCATCCTGAAGCCTATGATGCTTTTTGCAGAGAAACCTCTGCTGAGGCCCAGGTAACTTGCTATTTCCCATAGCTGGCACAGGAGCCTTGGAAGATAGGATTGTTTTCAGTATTATTTCACCATTTGTTCAACACTGTTTCAAGAACGGGAGCCCTTTTCAACCGTTAGCGGAAGAATCATTCTTTGGAGATGAGATATTTTTCTGGGGTGGCAAGTGCAGGGCCTCTGTCAGTCCTGGGTTTGTTGGACTAGCGCCAGACATGAGAAGTACGCCTTTGTGGGACAGGTGAATAGTGCGGATCCTGTTTCAGTCTAAAGACTGAAACAGGATCCGCACTTTGCACCGTTCCTTTCAGAATCATTTGATTCATCAGCTAGGAATGGCGATTGCTTCTCCAGACCAATCGAAGGCTAAGCCAAAGTAACTCGATCTTTCCAAGAGGTGTGTGGCCCAACTTTTGAAAGAACCGCTACGTGGAGAACTACTTGGTATTTTTCCTAAGCACTTTTCACCGTAATTGTCCTAAGGTTGGTCTCTGCATCCTTAAGCATACCAGAGTTTTCACAGACGAAACAGGCTGAGGCCCATTAATCTTGGCATTTCCAATAGTTGGTCCTAGAGACTACCAAGAAAGTGTTCTTTTAAGTATTATTCTGTTGTGGTTTCAGCATTGTTTTCAGAACCCGAGCAGGGTTCTCGCATTAGCATAAGAATCCTGCCTGGTAGTTGAGATTTTATGGTGGGGTGTAAGTGCGGGGCTTCTGTCAGCCCTGCCTTTGATTTGTTTACCTCCAGAGTTGGAAAGTGCATAGTTGCGTGAGATGGGAAAAGTGTGGATAATACTTCAAATTTCATCCTGACACTTTGAAATGACCAGTGTGTTGGTAATTATTTGCCATTTCCATGGCGTTTGGCACTGTAATAGTCATGAGGTCGGTCTCTGCATCCTGAAGCCTATGATGCTTTTTGCAGAGAAACCTCTGCTGAGGCCCAGGTAACTTGCTATTTCCCATAGCTGGCACAGGAGCCTTGGAAGATAGGATTGTTTTCAGTATTATTTCACCATTTTTTCACCACTGTTTCAAGAACGGGAGCCCTTTTCAACCGTTAGCGGAAGAATCCTTCTTTGGAGATGAGATATTTTTCTGGGGTGGCAAGTGCAGGGCCTCTGTCAGTACTGGGTTTGTTGGACTAGCGCCAGACATGAGAAGTGCGCCTTTGTGGGACAGGTGAATAGTGCGGATCCTGTTTCAGTCTAAAGACTGAAACAGGATCCACACTTTTCACCGTTCCTTTCAGAATCATTTGATTCATCAGTTCGGAATGCCGATTGCTTCTCCAGACCAATCGAAGGCTAGGCCAAAGTACCTCGATCTTTCCAAGAGGTGTGTGGCCCAACTTTTGAAAGAACCCCTAAGTGGAGAACTATTTGGTATTTTTCCTAAGCACTTTTCACCGTGATTGTCCTAAGGTTGGTCTCTGCATCCTTAAGCATACGAGAGGTTTCACAGACGAAACAGGCTGAGGCCCATTAATCTTGGCATTTCCAATAGTTGGTCCTAGGGACTACCAAGAATTTGTTTTTTTAAGTATTATTCCGTTGTGGTTTCGGCATTATTTTCAGAACCCGAGCAGGGTTCTCGCATTACCATAAGAATCCTGCCTGGTAGTTGAGATTTCTGGGTGGGGTGTAAGTGCGGGGCTTCTGTCAGCCCTGCCTTTGATTTGTTTACCTCCAGAGTTGGAAAGTGCATAGTTGCGTGATATGGGAAAAGTGTGGATCGTGCTTCAGATTTCATCCTGACACTTTGAAATGACCAGTGTGTTGGTAATTATTTGCCATTTCCATGGCGTTTGGCACCGTAATAGTCATGAGTTCGGTCTCTGCATCCTGAAGCCTATGATGCTTTTTGCAGAGAAACCTCTGCTGAGGCCCAGGTAACTTGCTATTTCCCATAGCTGGCACAGGAGCCTTGGAAGATAGGATTGTTTTCAGTATTATTTCACCATTTTTTCACCACTGTTTCAAGAACGGGAGCCCTTTTCAACCGTTAGCGGAAGAATCCTTCTTTGGAGATGAGATATTTTTCTGGGGTGGCAAGTGCAGGGCCTCTGTCAGTCCTGGGTTTGTTGGACTAGCGCCAGACATGAGAAGTGCGCCTTTGTGGGACAGGTGAATAGTGCGGATCCTGTTTCAGTCTAAAGACTGAAACAGGATCCACACTTTTCACCGTTCCTTTCAGAATCATTTGATTCATCAGCTAGGAATGGCGATTGCTTCTCCAAACCAATCGAAGGCTAGGCCAAAGTAACTCGATCTTTCCAAGAGGTGTGTGGCCCAACTTTTGTAAGAACCGCTAAGTGGAGAACTATTTGGTATTTTTCGTAAGCACTTTTCACCGTAATTGTCCTAAGGTTGGTCTCTGCATCCTTAAGCATACCAGAGTTTTCACAGACGAAACAGGCTGAGGCCCATTAATCTTGGCATTTCCAATAGTTGGTCCTAGAGACTACCAAGAAAGTGTTCTTTTAAGTATTATTCTGTTGTGGTTTCAGCATTATTTTCAGAACCCGAGCAGGGTTCTCGCATTAGCATAAGAATCCTGCCTGGTAGTTGAGATTTTATGGTGGGGTGTAAGTGCGGGGCTTCTGTCAGCCCTGCCTTTGATTTGTTTACCTCCAGAGTTGGAAAGTGCATAGTTGCGTGAGATGGGAAAAGTGTGGATAATGCTTCAAATTTCATCCTGACACTTTGAAATGACCAGTGTGTTGGTAATTATTTGCCATTTCCATGGCGTTTGGCACCGTAATAGTCATGAGGTCGGTCTCTGCATCCTGAAGCCTATGATGCTTTTTGCAGAGAAACCTCTGCTGAGGCCCAGGTAACTTGCTATTTCCCATAGCTGGCACAGGAGCCTTGGAAGATAGGATTGTTTTCAGTATTATTTCACCATTTTTTCACCACTGTTTCAAGAACGGGAGCCCTTTTCAACCGTTAGCGGAAGAATCCTTCTTTGGAGATGAGATATTTTTCTGGCGTGGCAAGTGCAGGGCCTCTGTCAGTCCTGGGTTTGTTGGACTAGCGCCAGACATGAGAAGTGCGCCTTTGTGGGACAGGTGAATAGTGCGGATCCTGTTTGAGTCTAAAGACTGAAATAGGATCCACACTTTTCACCGTTCCTTTCAGAATCATTTGATTCATCAGTTAGGAATGCCGATTGCTTCTCCAGACCAATCGAAGGCTAGGCCAAAGTAACTCGATCTTTCCAAGAGGTGTGTGGCCCAACTTTTGAAAGAACCCCTAAGTGGAGAACTATTTGGTATTTTTCCGTAGCACTTTTCACCGTAATTGTCCTAAGGTTGGTCTCTGCATCCTGAAGCATACGAGAGTTTTCACAGACGAAACAGGCTGAGGCCCATTAATCTTGGCATTTCCAATAGTTGGTCCTAGGGACTACCAAGAATGTATTTTTATTAAGTATTATTCCGTTGTGGTTTCAGCATTATTTTCAGAACCCGAGCAGGGTTCTCGCATTAGCATAAGAATCCTGCCTGGTAGTTGAGATTTCTGGGTGGGGTGTAAGTGCGGGGCTTCTGTCAGCCCTGCCTTTGATTTGTTTACCTCCATAGTTGGAAAGTGCATAGTTGCGTGATATGGGAAAAGTGTGGATCGTGCTTCAGATTTCACCCTGACACTTTGAAATGACCAGTGTGTTGGTAATTATTTGCCATTTCCATGGCGTTTGGCACCGTAATAGTCATGAGTTCGGTCTCTGCATCCTGAAGCCTATGATGCTTTTTGCAGAGAAACCTCTGCTGAGGCCCAGGTAACTTGCTATTTCCCATAGCTGGCACAGGAGCCTTGGAAGATAGGATTGTTTTCAGTATTATTTCACCATTTTTTCACCACTGTTTCAAGAACGGGAGCCCTTTTCAACCGTTAGCGGAAGAATCCTTCTTTGGAGATGAGATATTTTTCTGGGGTGGCAAGTGCAGGGCCTCTGTCAGTCCTGGGTTTGTTGGACTAGCGCCAGACATGAGAAGTGCGCCTTTGTGGGACAGGTGAATAGTGCGGATACTGTTTCAGTCTAAAGACTGAAACAGGATCCACACTTTTCACCGTTCCTTTCAGAATCATTTGATTCATCAGCTAGGAATGGCGATTGCTTCTCCAGACCAATCGAAGGCTAGGCCAAAGTAACTCGATCTTTCCAAGAGGTGTGTGGCCCAACTTTTGTAAGAACCGCTAAGTGGAGAACTATTTGGTATTTTTCGTAAGCACTTTTCACCGTAATTGTCCTAAGGTTGGTCTCTGCATCCTTAAGCATACCAGAGTTTTCACAGACGAAACAGGCTGAGGCCCATTAATCTTGGCATTTCCAATAGTTGGTCCTAGAGACTACCAAGAAAGTGTTCTTTTAAGTATTATTCTGTTGTGGTTTCAGCATTATTTTCAGAACCCGAGCAGGGTTCTCGCATTAGCATAAGAATCCTGCCTGGTAGTTGAGATTTTATGGTGGGGTGTAAGTGCGGGGCTTCTGTCAGCCCTGCCTTTGATTTGTTTACCTCCAGTGTTGGAAAGTGCATAGTTGCATGAGATGGGAAAAGTGTGGATAATGCTTCAAATTTCATCCTGACACTTTGAAATGACCAGTGTGTTGGTAATTATTTGCCATTTCCATGGCGTTTGGCACCGTAATAGTCATGAGGTCGGTCTCTGCATCCTGAAGCCAATGATGCTTTTTGCAGAGAAACCTCTGCTGAGGCCCAGGTAACTTGCTATTTCCCATAGCTGGCACAGGAGCCTTGGACGATAGGATTGTTTTCAGTATTATTTCACCATTTTTTCACCACTGTTTCAAGAACGGGAGCCCTTTTCAACCGTTAGCGGAAGAATCCTTCTTTGGAGATGAGATATTTTTCTGGGGTGGCAAGTGCAGGGCCTCTGTCAGTCCTGGGTTTGTTGGACTAGCGCCAGACATGAGAAGTGCGCCTTTGTGGGACAGGTGAATAGTGCGGATCCTGTTTCAGTCTAAAGACTGAAACAGGATCCACACTTTTCACCGTTCCTTTCAGAATCATTTGATTCATCAGTTAGGAATGCCGATTGCTTCTCCAGACCAATCGAAGGCTAGGCCAAAGTAACTCGATCTTTCCAAGAGGTGTGTGGCCCAACTTTTGAAAGAACCCCTAAGTGGAGAACTATTTGGTATTTTTCCTAAGCACTTTTCACCGTAATTGTCCTAAGGTTGGTCTCTGCATCCTTAAGCATACGAGAGTTTTCACAGACGAAACAGGCTGAGGCCCATTAATCTTGGCATTTCCAATAGTTGGTCCTAGGGACTACCAAGAATGTGTTTTTATTAAGTATTATTCCGTTGTGGTTTCAGCATTATTTTCAGAACCCGAGCAGGGTTCTCGCATTACCATAAGAATCCTGCCTGGTAGTTGAGATTTCTGGGTGGGGTGTAAGTGCGGGGCTTCTGTCAGCCCTGCCTTTGATTTGTTTACCTCCAGAGTTGGAAAGTGCATAGTTGCGTGATATGGGAAAAGTGTGGATCGTGCTTCAGATTTCATCCTGACACTTTGAAATGACCAGTGTGTTGGTAATTATTTGCCATTTCCATGGCGTTTCGCACCGTAATAGTCATGAGTTCGGTCTCTGCATCCTGAAGCCTATGATGCTTTTTGCAGAGAAACCTCTGCTGAGGCCCAGGTAACTTGCTATTTCCCATAGCTGGCACAGGAGCCTTGGAAGATAGGATTGTTTTCAGTATTATTTCACCATTTGTTCAACACTGTTTCAAGAACGGGAGCCCTTTTCAACCGTTAGCGGAAGAATCATTCTTTGGAGATGAGATATTTTTCTGGGGTGGCAAGTGCAGGGCCTCTGTCAGTCCTGGGTTTGTTGGACTAGCGCCAGACATGAGAAGTGCGCCTTTGTGGGACAGGTGAATAGTGCGGATCCTGTTTCAGTCTAAAGACTGAAACAGGATCCACGCTTTTCACCGTTCCTTTCAGAATCATTTGATTCATCAGCTAGGAATGGCGATTGCTTCTCCAGACCAATCGAAGGCTACGCCAAAGTAACTCGATCTTTCCAAGAGGTGTGTGGCCCAACTTTTGAAAGAACCGCTAAGTGGAGAACTATTGGGTATTTTTCCTAAGCACTTTTCACCGTAATTGTCCTAAGGTTGGTCTCTGCATCCTTAAGCATACCAGTGTTTTCACAGACGAAACAGGCTGAGGCCCATTAATCTTGGCATTTCCAATAGTTGGTCTTAGAGACTACCAAGAAAGTGTTCTTTTAAGTATTATTCTGTTGTGGTTTCAGCATTATTTTCAGAACCCGAGCAGGGTTCTCGCATTAGCATAAGAATCCTGCCTGGTAGTTGAGTTTTTATGGTGGGGTGTAAGTGCGAGGCTTCTGTCAGCCCTGCCTTTGATTTGTTTACCTCCAGAGTTGGAAAGTGCATAGTTGCGTGAGATGGGAAAAGTGTGGATAATGCTTCAAATTTCATCCTGACACTTTGAAATGACCAGTGTGTTGGTAATTATTTGCCATTTCCATGGCGTTTGGCACCGTAATAGTCATGAGGTCGGTCTCTGCATCCTGAAGCCTATGATGCTTTTTGCAGAGAAACCTCTGCTGAGGCCCAGGTAACTTGCTATTTCCCATAGCTGGCACAGGAGCCTTGAAAGATAGGATTGTTTTCAGTATTATTTCACCATTTTTTCACCACTGTTTCAAGAACGGGAGCCCTTTTCAACCGTTAGCGGAAGAATCCTTCTTTGGAGATGAGATATTTTTCTGGGGTGGCAAGTGCAGGGCCTCTGTCAGTCCGGGGTTTGTTGGACTAGCGCCAGACATGAGAAGTGCGCCTTTGTGGGACAGGTGAATTGTGCGGATCCTGTTTCAGTCTAAAGACTGAAACAGGAGCCGCACTTTTCACCGTTCCTTTCAGAATCATTTGATTCATCAGCTAGGAATGGCGATTGCTTCTCCAGACCAATCGAAGGCTAGGCCAAAGTACCTCGATCTTTCCCAGAGGTGTGTGGCCCAACTTTTGAAAGAACCGCTAAGTGGAGAACTATTTGGTATTTTTCCTAAGCACTTTTCACCGTAATTGTCCTAAGGTTGGTCTCTGCATCCTTAAGCATACCAGTGTTTTCACAGACGAAACAGGCTGAGGCCCAGTAATCTTGGCATTTCCAATAGTTGGTCTTAGAGACTACCAAGAAAGTGTTCTTTTAAGTATTATTCCTTTGTGGTTTCAGCATTATTTTCAGAACCCGAGCAGGGTTCTCGCATTAGCATAAGAATCCTGCCTGGTAGTTGAGATTTCATGGTGTGGTGTAACTGCGGGGCTTCTGTCTGCCCTGCCTTTGATTTGTTTACCTCCAGAGTTGGAAAGTGCATAGTTGCGTGAGATGGGAAAAGTGTGGATCGTGCTTCAGATTTCATCCTGACACTTTGAAATGACCAGTGTGTTGGTAATTATTTGCCATTTCCATGGCGTTTGGCACCGTAATAGTCATGAGGTCGGTCTCTGCATCCTGAAGCCTATGATGCTTTTTGCAGAGAAACCTCTGCTGAGGCCCAGGTAACTTGCTATTTCCCATAGCTGGCACAGGAGCCTTGGAAGATAGGATGGTTTTCAGAATTATTTCACCATTTTTTCACCACTGTTTCAAGAACGGGAGCCCTTTTCAACCGTTAGCGGAAGAATCCTTCTTTGGAGATGAGATATTTTTCTGGGGTGGCAAGTGCAGGGCCTCTGTCAGTCCTGGGTTTGTTGGACTAGCGCCAGACATGAGAATTGCGCCTTTGTGGGACAGGTGAATAGTGCGGATCCTGTTTCAGTCTAAAGACTGAAACTGGATCCGCTCTTTTCACCGTTCCTTTCGGAATCATTTGATTCATCAGCTAGGAATGGCGATTGCTTCTCCAGACCAATCGAAGGCTAGGCCAAAGTAACTCGATCTTTCCAAGAGGTGTGTGGCCCAACTTTTGAAAGAACCGCTAAGTGGAGAACTACTTGGTATTTTTCCTAAGCACTTTTCACCGTAATTGTCCTAAGGTTGGTCTCTGTATCCTTAAGCATACCAGAGTTTTCACAGAGGAAACAGGCTGAGGCCCAGTAATCTTGGCATTTCCAATAGTTGGTCCTAGAGACTACCAAGAAAGTGTTCTTTTAAGTATTATTCTGTTGTGGTTTCAGCATTATTTTCAGAACCCGAGCAGGGTTCTCGCATTAGCATAAGAATCCTGCCTGGTAGTTGAGATTTCATGGTGGGGTGTAAGTGCGGGGCCTCTGTCAGCCCTGCCTTTGATTTGTTTACCTCCAGAGTTGGAAAGTGCATATTTGCGTGAGATGGGAAAAGTGTGGATCGTGCTTCAGATTTCATCCTGACACTTTGAAATGACCAGTGTGTTGGTAATTATTTGCCATTTCCATGGCTTTTGGCACCGTAATAGTCATGAGGTCGGTCTCTGCATCCTGAAGCCTATGATGCTTTTTGCAGAGAAACCTCTGCTGAGGCCCAGGTAACTTGCTATTTCCCATAGCTGGCACAGGAGCCTTGGAAGATAGGATTGTTTTCAGTATTATTTCACCATCCTTTCACCACTGTATCAAGAACGGGAGCCCTTTTCAATCGTTAGCGGAAGAATCCTTCTTTGGAGATGAGATATTTTTCTGGGGTGGCAAGTGCAGGGCCTCTGTCAGTCCTGGGTTTGTTGGACTAGCTCCAGACATGAGAAGTGCGCCTTTGTGGGACAGGTGAATAGTGCGGATCCTGTTTCAGTCTAAAGACTGAAACAGGATCCGCACTTTTCACCGTTCCTTTCAGAATCATTTGATTCATCAGCTAGGAATGGCGATTGCTTCTCCAGACCAATCGAAGGCTACGCCAAAGTAACTCGATCTTTCCAAGAGGTGTGTGGCCCAACTTTTGAAAGAACCGCTAAGTGCAGAACTATTTGGTATTTTTCCTAAGCACTTTTCACCGTAATTGTTTTAAGGTTGGTCTCTGCATCCTTAAGCATACCAGAGTTTTCACAGAGGAAACAGGCTGAGGCCCAGTAATCTTGGCATTTCCAATAGTTGGTCGTAGAGACTACCAAGAGAGTGTTCTTTTAAGTATTATTCTGTTGTGGTTTCAGCATTATTTTCAGAACCCGAGCAGGGTTCTCACATTAGCATAAGAATCCTGCCTGGTAGTTGAGATATCATGGTGGGGTGTAAGTGCGGGGCTTCTGTCAGCCCTGCCTTTGATTTGTTTACCTCCAGAGTTGGAAAGTGCATATTTGCGTGAGATGGGAAAAGTGTGGATCGTGCTTCAGATTTCATCCTGACACTTTGAAATGACCAGTGTGTTGGTAATTATTTGCCATTTCCATGGCGTTTGGCACCGTAATAGTCATGAGGTCGGTCTCTGCATCCTGAAGCCTATGATGCTTTTTGCAGAGAAACCTCTGCTGAGGCCCAGGTAACTTGCTATTTCCCATAGCTGGCACAGGAGCCTTGGAAGATAGGATTGTTTTCAGTATTATTTCGCCATTTTTTCACCACTGTTTCAAGAACGGGAGCCCTTTTCAACCGTTAGCGAAAGAATCCTTCTTTGGAGATGAGATATTTCTCTGGGGTGGCAAGTGCAGGGCCTCTGTCAGTCCTGGGTTTGTTCGACTAGCGCCAGACATGAGAAGTGCGCCTTTGTGGGACAGGTGAATAGTGCGGATCCTGTTTCAGTCTAAAGACTGAAACAGGATCCTCACTTTTCACCGTTCCTTTCAGAATCATTTGATTCATCAGCTAGGAGTGGCGATTGCTTCTCCAGACCAATCGAAGGCTAGGCCAAAGTACCTCGATCTTTCCCAGAGGTGTGTGGCCCAACTTTTGAAAGAACCGCTAAGTGGAGAACTATTTGGTATTTTTCCTAAGCACTTTTCACCGTAATTGTCCTAAGGTTGGTCTCTGCATCCTTAAGCATACCAGTGTTTTCACAGACGAAACAGGCTGAGGCCTAGTAATCTTGGCATTTCCAATAGTTGGTCTTAGAGACTACCAAGAAAGTGTTCTTTTAAGTATTATTCCTTTGTGGTTTCAGCATTATTTTCAGAACCCGAGCAGGGTTCTCGCATTAGCATAAGAATCCTGCCTGGTAGTTGAGATTTCTGGGTGGGGTGTAAGTGCGGGGCTTCTGTCAGCCCTGCCTTTGATTTGTTTACCTCCAGAGTTGGAAAGTGCATATTTGCGTGAGATGGGAAAAGTGTGGATCGTGCTTCAGATTTCATCCTGACACTTTGAAATGACCAGTGTGTTGGTAATTATTTGCCATTTCCATGGCGTTTGGCACCGTAATAGTCATGAGGTCGGTCTCTGCATCCTGAAGCCTATGATGCTTTTTGCAGAGAAACCTCTGCTGAGGCCCAGGTAACTTGCTATTTCCCAAAGCTGGCACAGGAGCCTTGGAAGATAGGATGGTTTTCAGAATTATTTCACCATTTTTTCACCACTGTTTCAAGAACGGGAGCCCTTTTCAACCGTTAGCGGAAGAATCCTTCTTTGGAGATGAGATATTTTTCTGGGGTGGCAAGTGCAGGGCCTCTGTCAGTCCTGGGTTTGTTGGACTAGCGCCAGACATGAGAAGTGCGCCTTTGTGGGACAGGTGAATAGTGCGGATCCTGTTTCAGTCTAAAGACTGAAACAGGATCCGCACTTTTCACCGTTCCTTTCAGAATCATTTGATTCATCAGCTAGGAATGGCGATTGCTTCTCCAGACCAATCGAAGACTAGGCCAAAGTAACTCGATCTTTCCAAGAGGTGTGTGGCCCAACTTTTGAAAGAACCGCTAAGTGGAGAACTATTTGGCATTTTTCCTCAGCACTTTTCACCGTAATTGTCCTAAGGTTGGTCTCTGCATCCTTAAGAATACCAGAGTTTTCACAGACGAAACAGGCTGAGGCCCATTAATCTTGGCATTTCCAATAGTTGGTCCTAGAGACTACCAAGAAAGTGTTCTTTTAAGTAGTATTTTGTTGTGGTTTCAGCATTATTTTCAGAACCCAAGCAGGGTTCTCGCATTAGCATAAGAATCCTGCCTGGTAGTTGAGATTTCATGGTGGGGTGTAAGTGCGCAGCTTCTGTCAGCCCTGCCTTTGATTTGTTTACCTCCAGAGTTGGAAAGTGCATATTTGCGTGAGATTTGAAAAGTGTGGATCGTGCTTCAGATTTCATCCTGACACTTTGAAATGACCAGTGTGTTGGTAATTATTTGCCATTTCCATGGCGTTTGGCACCGTAATAGTCATGAGGTCGGTCTCTGCATCCTGAAGCCTATGATACTTTTTGCAGAGAAACCTCTGCTGAGGCCCAGGTAACTTGCTATTTCCCATAGCTGGCACAGGAGCCTTGGAAGATAGGATTGTTTTCAGTATTATTTCACCATTTTTTCACCACTGTTTCAAGAACGGGAGCCCTTTTCAACCGTTAGCGGAAGAATCCTTCTTTGGAGATGAGATATTTTTCTGGGGTGGCAAGTGCAGGGCCTCTGTCAGTCCTGGGTTTGTTGGACTAGCGCCAGACATGAGAAGTGCGCCTTTGTGGGACAGGTGAATAGTGCGGATCCTGTTTCAGTCTAAAGACTGAAACAGGATCCGCACTTTTCACCGTTCCTTTCAGAATCATTTGATTCATCAGCTAGGAATGACGATTGCTTCTCCAGACCAATCGAAGGCTAGGCCAAAGTAACTCGATCTTTCCAAGAGGTGTGTGGCCCAACTTTTGAAAGAACCGCTAAGTGGAGAACTATTTGGTGTTTTTCCTAAGCACTTTTCACCGTAATTGTCCTAAGGTTGGTCTCTGCATCCTTAAGCATACCAGAGTTTTCACAGACGAAACAGGCTGAGGCCCATTAATCTTGGCATTTCCAATAGTTGGTCCTAGAGACTACCAAGAAAGTGTTTTTTTAATTATTATTCCGTTGTGGTTTCAGCATTATTTTCAGAACCCGAGCAGGGTTCTCGCATTACCATAAGAATCCTGCCTGGTAGTTGAGATTTCATGGTGGGGTGTAAGTGCGGGGCTTCTGTCAGCCCTGCCTTTGATTTGTTTACCTCCAGAGTTGGAAAGTGCATATTTGCGTGAGATGGGAAAAGTGTGGATCGTGCTTCAGATTTCATCCAGACACTTTGAAATGACCAGTGTGTTGGTAATTATTTGCCATTTCCATGGCGTTTGGCACCGTAATAGTCATGAGGTCGGTCTCTGCATCCTGAAGCCTATGATGCTTTTTGCAGAGAAACCTCTGCTGAGGCCCAGGTAACTTGCTATTTCCCATAGCTGACACAGGAGCCTTGGAAGATAGGATGGTTTTCAGAATTATTTCACCATTTTTTCACCACTGTTTCAAGAACGGGAGCCCTTTTCAACCGTTAGCGGAAGAATCCTTCTTTGGAGATGAGATATTTTTCTGGGGTGGCAAGTGCAGGGCCTCTGTCAGTCCTGGGTTTGTTGGACTAGCGCCAGACATGAGAAGTGCGCCTTTGTGGGACAGGTGAATAGTGCGGATCCTGTTTCAGTCTAAAGACTGAAACAGGATCCGCACTTTTCACCGTTCCTTTCAGAATCATTTGATTCATCAGCTAGGAATGGCGATTGCTTCTCCAGACCAATCGAAGGCTAGGCCAAAGTAACTCGATCTTTCCAAGAGGTGTGTGGCCCAACTTTTGAAAGAACCGCTAAGTGGAGAACTACTTGGTATTTTTCCTAAGCACTTTTCACCGTAATTGTCCTAAGGTTGGTCTCTGCATCCTTAAGCATACCAGAGTTTTCACAGAGGAAACAGGCTGAGGCCCAGTAATCTTGGCATTTCCAATAGTTGGTCCTAGAGACTACCAAGAAAGTGTTCTTTTAAGTATTATTCTGTTGTGGTTTCAGCATTATTTTCAGAACCCGAGCAGGGTTCTCGCATTAGCATAAGAATCCTGCCTGGTAGTTGAGATTTCATGGTGGGGTGTAAGTGCGGGGCTTCTGTCAGCCCTGCCTTTGATTTGTTTACCTCCAGAGTTGGAAAGTGCATATTTGCGTGAGATGGGAAAAGTGTGGATCGTGCTTCAGATTTCATCCTGACACTTTGAAATGACCAGTGTGTTGGTAATTATTTGCCATTTCCATGGCTTTTGGCACCGTAATAGTCATGAGGTCGGTCTCTGCATCCTGAAGCCTATGATGCTTTTTGCAGAGAAACCTCTGCTGAGGCCCAGGTAACTTGCTATTTCCCATAGCTGGCACAGGAGCCTTGGAAGATAGGATTGTTTTCAGTATTATTTCACCATCCTTTCACCACTGTATCAAGAACGGGAGCCCTTTTCAACCGTTAGCGAAAGAATCCTTCTTTGGAGATGAGATATTTCTCTGGGGTGGCAAGTGCAGGGCCTCTGTCAGTCCTGGGTTTGTTCGACTAGCGCCAGACATGAGAAGTGCGCCTTTGTGGGACAGGTGAATAGTGCGGATCCTGTTTCAGTCTAAAGACTGAAACAGGATCCTCACTTTTCACCGTTCCTTTCAGAATCATTTGATTCATCAGCTAGGAGTGGCGATTGCTTCTCCAGACCAATCGAAGGCTAGGCCAAAGTACCTCGATCTTTCCCAGAGGTGTGTGGCCCAACTTTTGAAAGAACCGCTAAGTGGAGAACTATTTGGTATTTTTCCTAAGCACTTTTCACCGTAATTGTCCTAAGGTTGGTCTCTGCATCCTTAAGCATACCAGTGTTTTCACAGACGAAACAGGCTGAGGCCTAGTAATCTTGGCATTTCCAATAGTTGGTCTTAGAGACTACCAAGAAAGTGTTCTTTTAAGTATTATTCCTTTGTGGTTTCAGCATTATTTTCAGAACCCGAGCAGGGTTCTCGCATTAGCATAAGAATCCTGCCTGGTAGTTGAGATTTCTGGGTGGGGTGTAAGTGCGGGGCTTCTGTCAGCCCTGCCTTTGATTTGTTTACCTCCAGAGTTGGAAAGTGCATATTTGCGTGAGATGGGAAAAGTGTGGATCGTGCTTCAGATTTCATCCTGACACTTTGAAATGACCAGTGTGTTGGTAATTATTTGCCATTTCCATGGCGTTTGGCACCGTAATAGTCATGAGGTCGGTCTCTGCATCCTGAAGCCTATGATGCTTTTTGCAGAGAAACCTCTGCTGAGGCCCAGGTAACTTGCTATTTCCCAAAGCTGGCACAGGAGCCTTGGAAGATAGGATGGTTTTCAGAATTATTTCACCATTTTTTCACCACTGTTTCAAGAACGGGAGCCCTTTTCAACCGTTAGCGGAAGAATCCTTCTTTGGAGATGAGATATTTTTCTGGGGTGGCAAGTGCAGGGCCTCTGTCAGTCCTGGGTTTGTTGGACTAGCGCCAGACATGAGAAGTGCGCCTTTGTGGGACAGGTGAATAGTGCGGATCCTGTTTCAGTCTAAAGACTGAAACAGGATCCGCACTTTTCACCGTTCCTTTCAGAATCATTTGATTCATCAGCTAGGAATGGCGATTGCTTCTCCAGACCAATCGAAGACTAGGCCAAAGTAACTCGATCTTTCCAAGAGGTGTGTGGCCCAACTTTTGAAAGAACCGCTAAGTGGAGAACTATTTGGCATTTTTCCTCAGCACTTTTCACCGTAATTGTCCTAAGGTTGGTCTCTGCATCCTTAAGCATACCAGAGTTTTCACAGACGAAACAGGCTGAGGCCCATTAATCTTGGCATTTCCAATAGTTGGTCCTAGAGACTACCAAGAAAGTGTTTTTTTAATTATTATTCCGTTGTGGTTTCAGCATTATTTTCAGAACCCGAGCAGGGTTCTCGCATTACCATAAGAATCCTGCCTGGTAGTTGAGATTTCATGGTGGGGTGTAAGTGCGGGGCTTCTGTCAGCCCTGCCTTTGATTTGTTTACCTCCAGAGTTGGAAAGTGCATATTTGCGTGAGATGGGAAAAGTGTGGATCGTGCTTCAGATTTCATCCAGACACTTTGAAATGACCAGTGTGTTGGTAATTATTTGCCATTTCCATGGCGTTTGGCACCGTAATAGTCATGAGGTCGGTCTCTGCATCCTGAAGCCTATGATGCTTTTTGCAGAGAAACCTCTGCTGAGGCCCAGGTAACTTGCTATTTCCCATAGCTGACACAGGAGCCTTGGAAGATAGGATGGTTTTCAGAATTATTTCACCATTTTTTCACCACTGTTTCAAGAACGGGAGCCCTTTTCAACCGTTAGCGGAAGAATCCTTCTTTGGAGATGAGATATTTTTCTGGGGTGGCAAGTGCAGGGCCTCTGTCAGTCCTGGGTTTGTTGGACTAGCGCCAGACATGAGAATTGCGCCTTTGTGGGACAGGTGAATAGTGCGGATCCTGTTTCAGTCTAAAGACTGAAACTGGATCCGCTCTTTTCACCGTTCCTTTCGGAATCATTTGATTCATCAGCTAGGAATGGCGATTGCTTCTCCAGACCAATCGAAGGCTAGGCCAAAGTAACTCGATCTTTCCAAGAGGTGTGTGGCCCAACTTTTGAAAGAACCGCTAAGTGGAGAACTACTTGGTATTTTTCCTAAGCACTTTTCACCGTAATTGTCCTAAGGTTGGTCTCTGCATCCTTAAGCATACCAGAGTTTTCACAGAGGAAACAGGCTGAGGCCCAGTAATCTTGGCATTTCCAATAGTTGGTCCTAGAGACTACCAAGAAAGTGTTCTTTTAAGTATTATTCTGTTGTGGTTTCAGCATTATTTTCAGAACCCGAGCAGGGTTCTCGCATTAGCATAAGAATCCTGCCTGGTAGTTGAGATTTCATGGTGGGGTGTAAGTGCGGGGCTTCTGTCAGCCCTGCCTTTGATTTGTTTACCTCCAGAGTTGGAAAGTGCATATTTGCATGAGATGGGAAAAGTGTGGATCGTGCTTCAGATTTCATCCTGACACTTTGAAATGACCAGTGTGTTGGTAATTATTTGCCATTTCCATGGCTTTTGGCACCGTAATAGTCATGAGGTCGGTCTCTGCATCCTGAAGCCTATGATGCTTTTTGCAGAGAAACCTCTGCTGAGGCCCAGGTAACTTGCTATTTCCCATAGCTGGCACAGGAGCCTTGGAAGATAGGATTGTTTTCAGTATTATTTCACCATCCTTTCACCACTGTATCAAGAACGGGAGCCCTTTTCAACCGTTAGCGAAAGAATCCTTCTTTGGAGATGAGATATTTCTCTGGGGTGGCAAGTGCAGGGCCTCTGTCAGTCCTGGGTTTGTTCGACTAGCGCCAGACATGAGAAGTGCGCCTTTGTGGGACAGGTGAATAGTGCGGATCCTGTTTCAGTCTAAAGACTGAAACAGGATCCTCACTTTTCACCGTTCCTTTCAGAATCATTTGATTCATCAGCTAGGAGTGGCGATTGCTTCTCCAGACCAATCGAAGGCTAGGCCAAAGTACCTCGATCTTTCCCAGAGGTGTGTGGCCCAACTTTTGAAAGAACCGCTAAGTGGAGAACTATTTGGTATTTTTCCTAAGCACTTTTCACCGTAATTGTCCTAAGGTTGGTCTCTGCATCCTTAAGCATACCAGTGTTTTCACAGACGAAACAGGCTGAGGCCTAGTAATCTTGGCATTTCCAATAGTTGGTCTTAGAGACTACCAAGAAAGTGTTCTTTTAAGTATTATTCCTTTGTGGTTTCAGCATTATTTTCAGAACCCGAGCAGGGTTCTCGCATTAGCATAAGAATCCTGCCTGGTAGTTGAGATTTCTGGGTGGGGTGTAAGTGCGGGGCTTCTGTCAGCCCTGCCTTTGATTTGTTTACCTCCAGAGTTGGAAAGTGCATATTTGCGTGAGATGGGAAAAGTGTGGATCGTGCTTCAGATTTCATCCTGACACTTTGAAATGACCAGTGTGTTGGTAATTATTTGCCATTTCCATGGCGTTTGGCACCGTAATAGTCATGAGGTCGGTCTCTGCATCCTGAAGCCTATGATGCTTTTTGCAGAGAAACCTCTGCTGAGGCCCAGGTAACTTGCTATTTCCCAAAGCTGGCACAGGAGCCTTGGAAGATAGGATGGTTTTCAGAATTATTTCACCATTTTTTCACCACTGTTTCAAGAACGGGAGCCCTTTTCAACCGTTAGCGGAAGAATCCTTCTTTGGAGATGAGATATTTTTCTGGGGTGGCAAGTGCAGGGCTTCTGTCAGTCCTGGGTTTGTTGGACTAGCGCCAGACATGAGAAGTGCGCCTTTGTGGGACAGGTGAATAGTGCGGATCCTGTTTCAGTCTAAAGACTGAAACAGGATCCGCACTTTTCACCGTTCCTTTCAGAATCATTTGATTCATCAGCTAGGAATGGCGATTGCTTCTCCAGACCAATCGAAGACTAGGCCAAAGTAACTCGATCTTTCCAAGAGGTGTGTGGCCCAACTTTTGAAAGAACCGCTAAGTGGAGAACTATTTGGTGTTTTTCCTAAGCACTTTTCACCGTAATTGTCCTAAGGTTGGTCTCTGCATCCTTAAGCATACCAGAGTTTTCACAGACGAAACAGGCTGAGGCCCATTAATCTTGGCATTTCCAATAGTTGGTCCTAGAGACTACCAAGAAAGTGTTTTTTTAATTATTATTCCGTTGTGGTTTCAGCATTATTTTCAGAACCCGAGCAGGGTTCTCGCATTACCATAAGAATCCTGCCTGGTAGTTGAGATTTCATGGTGGGGTGTAAGTGCGGGGCTTCTGTCAGCCCTGCCTTTGATTTGTTTACCTCCAGAGTTGGATAGTGCATATTTGCGTGAGATGGGAAAAGTGTGGATCGTGCTTCAGATTTCATCCTGACACTTTGAAATGACCAGTGTGTTGGTAATTATTTGCCATTTCCATGGCGTTTGGCCCCGTAATAGTCATGAGGTTGGTCTCTGCATCCTGAAGCCTATGATGCTTTTTGCAGAGAAACCTCTGCTGAGTCCCAGGTAACTTGCTATTTCCCATAGCTGGCACAGGAGCCTTGGAAGATAGGATTGTTTTCAGTATTATTTCACCATTTTTTCACCACTGTTTCAAGAACGGGAGCCCTTTTCAACCGTTAGCGGAAGAATCCTTCTTTGGAGATGAGATATTTTTCTGGGGTGGCAAGTGCAGGGCCTCTGTCAGTCCTGGGTTTGTTGGACTAGCGCCAGACATGAGAAGTGCGCCTTTGTGGGACAGGTGAATAGTGCGGATCCTGTTTCAGTCTAAAGACTGAAACAGGATCCGCACTTTTCACCGTTCCTTTCAGAATCATTTGATTCATCAGCTAGGAATGGCGATTGCTTCTCCAGACCAATCGAAGGCTAGGCCAAAGTAACTCGATCTTTCCAAGAGGTGTGTGGCCCAACTTTTGAAAGAACCGCTAAGTGGGGAACTATTTGGTATTTTTCCTAAGCACTTTTCACCGTAATTGTCCTAAGGTTGGTCTCTGCATCCTTAAGCATACGAGGGTTTTCACAGAAGAAACAGGCTGAGTCCCATTAATCTTGGCATTTCCAATAGTTGGTCCTAGAGACTACCAAGAAAGTGTTCTTTTAAGTATAATTCTGTTGTGCTTTCAGCATTATTTTCAGAACCCGAGCAGGGTTCTCGCATTAGCATAAGAATCCTGCCTGGTAGTTGAGATTTCATGGTGGGGTGTAAGTGCGGGGCTTCTGTCAGCCCTGCCTTTGATTTGTTTACCTCCAGAGTTGGAAAGTGCATATTTGCGTGAGATGGGAAAAGTGTGGATCGTGCTTCAGATTTCATCCTGACACTTTGAAGTGACCAGTGTGTTGGTAATTATTTGCCATTTCCATGGCGTTTGGCCCCGTAATAGTCATGAGGTCGGTCTCTGCATCCTGAAGCCTATGATGCTTTTTGCAGAGAAACCTCTGCTGAGGCCCAGGTAACTTGCTATTTCCCATAGCTGGCACAGGAGCCTTGAAAGATAGGATTGTTTTCAGTATTATTTCACCATTTTTTCACCACTGTTTCAAGAACGGGAGCCCTTTTCAACCGCTAGCGGAAGAATCCTTCTTTGGAGATGAGATATTTTTCTGGGGTGGCAAGTGCAGGGCCTCTGTCAGTCCTGGGTTTGTTGGACTAGCGCGAGACATGAGAAGTGTACCTTTGTGGGACAGGTGAATAGTGCGGATCCTGTTTCAGTCTAAAGACTGAAACAGGATCCGCACTATTCACCGTTCCTTTCAGAATCATTTGATTCATCAGCTAGGAATGGCGATTACTTCTCCAGACCAATCGAAGGCTAGGCCAAAGTAACTCGATCTTTCCAAGAGGTGTGTGGCCCAACTTTTGAAAGAACCGCTAAGTGGAGAACTATTTGGTATTTTTCCTAAGCACTTTTCACCGTAATTGTCCTAAGGTTGGTCTCTGCATCCTTAAGCATACCAGAGTTTTCACAGACGAAACAGGCTGAGGCCCAGTAATCTTGGCATTTCCAATAGTTGGTCCTAGAGACTACCAAGAAAGTGTTCTTTTAAGTATTACTCTGTTGTGGTTTCAGCATTATTTTCAGAACCCGAGCAGGGTTATTGCATTAGCATAAGAATCCTGCCTGGTAGTTGAGATTTCATGGTGGGGTGTAAGTGCGGGGCTTCTGTCAGCCCTGCCTTTGATTTGTTTACCTCCTGAGTTGGAAAGTGCATATTTGCGTGAGATGGGAAAAGTGTGGATCGTGCTTCAGATTTCATTCAGACACTTTGAAATGACCAGTGTGTTGGTAATTATTTGCCATTTCCATGGCGTTTGGCACCGTAATAGTCATGGGGTCGGTCTCTGCATCCTGAAGCCTATGATGCTTTTTGCAGAGAAACCTCTGCTGAGGCCCAGGTAACTTGCTATTTTCCATAGCTGGCACAGGAGCCTTGGAAGATAGGATTGTTTTCGATTATTATTTCACCATTTTTTCACCACTGTTTCAAGAACCGGAGCCCTTTTCAACCGTTAGCAGAAGAATCCTTCTTTGGAGATGAGATATTTTTCTGGGGTGGCAAGTGCAGGGCCTCTGTCAGTCCTGGGTTTGTTGGACTAGCGCCAGACATGAGAAGTGCGCCTTTGTGGGACAGGTGAATAGTGCGGATCCTGTTTCAGTCTAAATACTGAAACAGGATCCGCACTTTTCACCTTTCCTTTCAGAATCATTTGATTCATCAGCTAGGAATGGCGATTGCTTCTCCAGACCAATCGAAGGCTAGGCCAAAGTAACTCGATCTTTCCAAGAGGTGTGTGGCCCAACTTTTGAAAGAACCGCTAAGTGGAGAACTATTTGGTATTTTTCCTAAGCACTTTTCACCGTAATTGTCCTAAGGTTGGTCGCTGCATCCTTAAGCATACCAGAGTATTCACAGACAAAACAGGCTGAGGCCTATTAATCTTGGCATTTCCAATAGTTGGTCCTAGAGACTACCAAGAAAGTGTTCTTTTAAGTATAATTCTGTTGTGCTTTCAGCATTATTTTCAGAACCCGAGCAGGGTTCTCGCATTAGCATAAGAATCCTGCCTGGTAGTTGAGATTTCATGGTGGGGTGTAGGTGCAGGGCTTCTGTCAGCCCTGCCTTTGATTTGTTTACCTCCAGAGTTGGAAAGTGCATATTTGCGTGAGATGGGAAAAGTGTGGATCGTGCTTCAGATTTCATCCTGACACTTTGAAGTGACCAGTGTGTTGGTAATTATTTGCCATTTCCATGGCGTTTGGCCCCTTAATAGTCATGAGGTCGGTCTCTGCATCCTGAAGCCTATGATGCTTTTTGCAGGGAAACCTCTGCTGAGGCCCAGGTAACTTGCTATTTCCCATAGCTGACACAGGAGCCTTGGAAGATAGGATTGTTTGCAGTATTATTTCACCATTTTTTCACCACTGTTTCAAGAACGGGAGCCCTTTTCAACCCTTAGCGGAAGAATCCTTCTTTGGAGATGAGATATTTTTCTGGGGTGGCAAGCGCAGGGCCTTTTCACCGTAATTGTCATATGGTTGGTCTCTGCATCCTTAAGCATACGAGGGTTTTCACAGATGAAACAGGCTGAGGCCCATTAATCTTGGCATTTCCAATAGTTGGTCCTAGAGACTACCAAGAAAGTGTTCTTTTAAGTATAATTCTGTTGTACTTTCAGCATTATTTTCAGAACCCGAGCAGGGTTCTCGCATTAGCATAAGAATCCTGCCTGGTAGTTGAGATTTTATGGTGGGGTGTAAGTGCGGGGCTTCTGTCAGCCCTGCCTTTGATTTGTTTATCTCCAGAGTTGGAAAGTGCATAGTTGCGTGAGATGCGAAATGTGTGGATAATGCTTCAAATTTCATCCTGACACTTTGAAATGACCAGTGTGTTGGTAATTATTTGCCATTTCCATGGCGTTTGGCACCGTAATAGTCATGAGGTCGGTCTATGCGCCTGAAGCCTATCATGCTTTTTGCAGAGAAACCTCTGCTGAGGCCCAGGTAACTTGCTATTTCCCATAGCGGGCACAGGAGCCTTGAAAGATAGGATTGTTTTCAGTATTATTTCACCATTTTTTCACCACTGTTTCAAGAACCGGAGCCCTTTTCAACTGTTAGCGGAAGAATCCTTCTTTGGAGATGAGATATTTTTCTGGGGTGGCAAGTGCAGGGCCTCTGTCAGTCCTGGGTTTGTTGGACTAGCGCCAGACATGAGAAGTGCGCCTTGTGGGACAGGTGAATAGTGCGGATCCTGTTTCAGTCTAAAGACTGAAACAGGATCCGCACTTTTCACCGTTCCTTTCAGAATCCTTTGATTCATCAGCTAGGAATGGCGATTGCTTCTCCAGACCAATCGAAGGCTAGGCCAAAGTACCTCGATCTTTCCCAGAGGGGTGTGGCCCAACTTTTGAAAGAACCGCTAAGTGGAGAACTATTTGGTATTTTTCCTAAGCACTTTTCACCGTAATTGTCCTAAGGTTGGTCTCAGCATCCTTAAGCATACCAGTGTTTTCACAGACGAAACAGGCTGAGGCCCAGTAATCTTGGCATTTCCAATAGTTGGTCTTAGAGACTACCAAGAAAGTGTTCTTTTAAGTATTATTCCTTTGTGGTTTCAGCATTATTTTCAGAACCCGAGCAGGGTTCTCGCATTAGCATAAGAATCCTGCCTGGTAGTTGAGATTTCATGGTGGGGTGTAAGTGCGGGGCTTCTATCAGCCCTGCCTTTGATTTGTTTACCTCCAGAGTTGGAAAGTGCATAGTTGCGTGAGATGGGAAAAGTGTGGATCGTGCTTCAGATTTCATCCTGACACTTTGAAATGACCAGTGTGTTGGTAATTATTTGCCATTTCCATGGCCTTTGGCACCCTAATAGTCATGAGGTCGGTCTCTGCATCCTGAAGCCTATGATGCTTTTTGCAGAGAAACCTCTGCTGAGGCCCAGGTAACTTGCTATTTCCCATAGCTGGCAGGCACAGGAGCCTTGGAAGATAGGATTGTTTTCAGTATTATTTCACCATTTTTTCACCACTGTTTCAAGAACGGGAGCCCTTTTCAACCGTTAGCGGAAGAATCCTTCTTTGGAGATGAGATATTTTTCTGGGGTGGCAAGTGCAGGGCCTCTGTCAGTCCTGGGTTTGTTGGAATAGCGCCAGACATGAGAAGTGCGCCTTTGTGGGACAGGTGAATAGTGCGGATCCTGTTTCAGTCTAAAGACTGAAACAGGATCCGCACTTTTCACCGTTCCTTTCAGAATAATTTGATTCATCAGCTAGGAATGGCGATTGCTTCTCCAGACCAATCGAAGGCTAGGCCAAAGTACCTCGATCTTTCCAAGAGGTGTGTGGCCCAACTTTTGAAAGAACCGCTAAGTGGAGAAATATTTGGTATTTTTCCTAAGCACTTTTCACCGTAATTGTCCTAAGGTTGGTCTCTGCATCCTTAAGCATACCAGAGTTTTCACAGAGGAAAAAAGCTGAGGCCCAGTAATCTTGGCATTTCCAATAGTTGGTCCTAGAGACTACCAAGAAAGTGTTCTTTTAAGTATTATTCTGTTGTGGTTTCAGCATTATTTTCAGAACCCGAGCAGGGTTCTCGAATTAGCATAAGAATCCTGCCTGGTAGTTGAGATTTTATGGTGGGGTGTAAGTGCGGGGCTTCTGTCAGCCCTGCCTTTGATTTGTTTACCTCCAGAGTTGGAAAGTGCATAGTTGCGTGAGATGGGAAAAGTGTGGATAATGCTTCAAATTTCATCCTGACACTTTGAAATGACCAGTGTGTTGGTAATTATTTGCCATTTCCATGGCGTTTGGCACCGTAATAGTCATGAGGTCGGTCTCTGCATCCTGAAGCCTATGATGCTTTTTGCAGAGAAACCTCTGCTGAGGCCCAGGTAACTTGCTATTTCCCATAGCGGGCACAGGAGCCTTGAAAGATAGGATTGTTTTCAGTATTATTTCACCATTTTTTCACCACTGTTTCAAGAACGGGAGCCCTTTTCAACCGTTAGCGGAAGAATCCTTCTTTGGAGATGAGATATTTTTCTGGGGTGGCAAGTGCAGGGCCTCTGTCAGTCCTGGGTTTGTTGGACTAGCGCCAGACATGAGAAGTGCGCTTTTGTGGGACAGGTGAATAGTGCGGATCCTGTTTCAGTCTAAAGACTGAAACAGGATCCGCACTTTTCACCGTTCCTTTCAGAATCATTTGATTCATCAGCTAGGAATGGCGATTGCTTCTCCAGACCAATCGAAGGCTACGCCAAAGTACCTCGATCTTTCCCAGAGGTGTGTGGCCCAACTTTTGAAATAACTGCTAAGTGGAGAACTATTTGGTATATTTCCTAAGCACTTTTCACCGTAATTGTCCTAAGGTTGGTCTCTGCATCCTTAAGCATACCAGTGTTTTCACAGACGAAACAGGCTGAGGCCCAGTAATCTTGGCATTTCCAATAGTTGGTCTTAGAGCCTACCAAGAAAGTGTTCTTTTAAGTATTATTCCTTTGTGGTTTCAGCATTATTTTCAGAACCCGAGCAGGGTTCTCGCATTAGCATAAGAATACTGCCTGGTAGTTGAGATTTCATGGTGGGGTGTAAGTGCGGGGCTTCTGTCTGCCCTGCCTTTGATTTGTTTACCTCCAGAGTTGGAAAGTGCATAGTTTCGTGAGATCTGAAAAGTGTGGATCGTGCTTCAGATTTCATCCTGACACTTTGAAATGACCAGTGTGTTGGTAATTACTTGCCATTTCCATGGCCTTTGGCACCCTAATAGTCATGAGGTCGGTCTCTGCATCCTGAAGCCTATGATGCTTTTTGCAGAGAAACCTCTGCTGAGGCCCAGGTAACTTGCTATTTCCCATAGCTGGCACAGGAGCCTTGGAAGATAGGATTGTTTTCAGTATTATTTCACCATTTTTTCACCACTGTTTCAAGAACGGGAGCCCTTTTCAACCGTTAGCGGAAGAATCCTTCTTTGGAGATGAGATATTTTTCTGGGGTGGCAAGTGCAGGGCCTCTGTGAGTCCTGGGTTTGTTGGACTAGCGCCAGACTTGAGAAGTGCGCCTTTGTGGGACAGGTGAATAGTGCGGATCCTGTTTCAGTCTAAAGACTGAAACAGGATCCGCACTTTTCACCGTTCCTTTCAGAATCCTTTGATTCATCAGCTAGGAATGGCGATTGCTTCTCCAGACCAATCGAAGGCTAGTCCAAAGTACCTCGATCTTTCCAAGACGTGTGTGGCCCAACTTTTGAAAGAACCGCTAAGTGGAGAACTATTTGGTATTTTTCCTAAGCACTTTTCACCGTAATTTTCCTAAGGTTGGTCTCTGCATCCTTAAGCATACCAGAGTTTTCACAGACGAAACAGGCTGAGGCCCATTAATCTTGGCATTTCCAATAGTTGGTCCTAGAGACTACCAAGAAAGTGTTCTTTTAAGTATTATTCTGTTGTGGTTTCAGCATTATTTTCAGAACCCGAGCAGGGTTCTCCAATTAGCATAAGAATCCTGCCTGGTAGTTGAGATTTCTGGGTGGGGTGTAAGTGCAGGGCTTCTGCCAGCCCTGCCTTTGATTTGTTTACCTCCAGAGTTGGAAAGTGCATATTTGCGTGAGATGGGAAAAGTGTGGATCGTGCTTCAGATTTCATCCTGACACTTTAAAATGACCAGTGTGTTGGTAATTATTTGCCATTTCCATGGCGTTTGGCACCGTAATAGTCATGAGGTCGGTCTCTGCATCCTGAAGCCTATGATGCTTTTTGCAGAGAAACCTCTGCTGAGGCCCAGGTAACTTGCTATTTCCCATAGCTGGCACAGGAGCCTTGGAAGATAGGATTGTTTTCAGTATTATTTCACCATTTTTTCACCACTGTTTCAAGAACCGGAGCCCTTTTCAACCTTTAGCGGAAGAATCCTTCTTTGGAGATGAGATATTTTTCTGGGGTGGCAAGTGCAGGGCCTATGTCAGTCCTGGGTTTGTTGGACTAGCGCCAGACATGAGAAGTGCGCCTTTGTGGGACAGGTGAATAGTGCGGATCCTGTTTCTGTCTAAAGACTGAAACAGGATCCGCACTTTTCACCGTTCCTTTCAGAATCATTTGATTCATCAGCTAGGAATGGCGATTGCTTCTCCAGACCAATCGAAGGCTAGGCCAAAGGAACTCGATCTTTCCAAGAGGTGTGTGGCCCAACTTTTGAAAGAACTGCTAAGTGGAGAACTATTTGGTATTTTTCCGAAGCACTTTTCACCGTAATTGTCATAAGGTTGGTCTCTGCATCCTTAAGCATACGAGAGTTTTCACAGACGAAACAGGCTGAGGCCCATTAATCTTGGCATTTCCAATAGTTGGTCCTAGAGACTACCAAGAAAGTGTTTTTTTAGTATTATTCCGTTGTGGTTTCAGCATTATTTTCAGAACCCGAGCAGGGTTCTCGCATTAGCATAAGAATCCTGCCTGGTAGTTGAGATTTCTGGGTGGGGTGTAGGTGCAGGGCTTCTGTCAGCCCTGCCTTTGATTTGTTTCCCTCCAGAATTGGAAAGTGCATATTTGCGTGAGATGGGAAAAGTGTGGATCGTGCTTCAGATTTCATCCAGACACTTTGAAATGACCAGTGTGTTGGTAATTATTTGCCATTTCCATGGCGTTTGGCACCGTAATAGTCATGAGGTCGGTCTCTGCATCCTGAAGCCTATGATGCTTTTTGCAGAGAAACCTCTGCTGAGGCCCAGGTAACTTGCTATTTCCCATAGCTGGCACATTAGCCTTGGAAGATAGGATTGTTTTCAGTATTATTTCACCATTTTTTGACCACTGTTTCAAGAACGGGAGCCCTTTTCAACCGGTAGCGGAAGAATCCTTCTTTGGAGATGAGATATTTTTTTGGAGTGGCAAGTGCAGGGCCTCTGTCAGTCCTGGGTTTGTTGGACTAGCGCCAGACATGAGAAGTGCGCCTTTGTGGGACAGGTGAATAGTGCGGATCCTGTTTCAGTCTACAGACTGAAACAGGATCCGCACTTTTCACCGTTCCTTTCAGAATCATTTGATTCATCAGCTAGGAATGGCGATTGCTTCTCCAGACCAATCGAAGGCTAGGCCAAAGTAACTCCATCGTTCCAAGAGGTGTGTGGCCCAACTTTTGAAAGAACCGCTAAGTGGAGAAATATTTGGTATTTTTCCTAAGCACTTTTCACCGTAATTGTCCTAAGGTTGGTCTCTGCATCCTTAAGCATACCAGAGTTTTCACAGACGAAACAGGCTGAGGCACAGTAATCTTGGCATTTCCAATGGTTGGTCCTAGAGACTACCAAGAAAGTGGTCTTTTAAGTATTATTCTGTTGTGGTTTCAGCATTATTTTCAGAACCCGAGCAGGGTTCTCGCATTAGCATAAGAATCCTGCCTGGTAGTTGAGATTTCATGGTGGGGTGTAAGTGCGGGGCTTCTGTCAGCCCTGCCTTTGATTTGTTTACCTCCAGAGTTGGAAAGTGCATATTTGCGTGAGGTGGGAAAAGTGTGGATCATGCTTCAGATTTCATCCTGACACTTTGAAATGACCAGTGTGTTGGTAATTATTTGCCATTTCCATGGCGTTTGGCACCGTAATAGTCATGAGGTCGGTCTCTGCATCCTGAAGCCTATGATGCCTTTTGCAGAGAAACCTCTGCTGAGGCCCAGGTAACTTGCTATTTCCCATAGCTGGCACAGGAGCCTTGGAAGATAGGATTGTTTTCAGTATTATTTCACCATTTTTTGACCACTGTTTCAAGAACGGGAGCCCTTTTCAACCGGTAGCGGAAGAATCCTTCTTAGGAGATGAGATATTTTTCTGGGGTGGCAAATGCAGGGCCTCTGTCAGTCCTGGGTTTGTTGGACTAGCGCCAGACATGAGAAGTGCGCCTTTGTGGGACAGGTGAATAGTGCGGATCCTGTTTCAGTCTAAAGACTGAAACAGGATCCGCACTTTTCACCGTTCCTTTCAGAATCATTTGGTTCATCAGCTAGGAATGGCGATTGCTTCTCCAGACCAATCGAAGGCTAGGCCAAAGTAACTCGATCTTTCCAAGAGGTGTGTGGCCCAACTATTGAAAGAACCGCTAAGTGGAGAACTATTTGGTATTTTTCCTAAGCACTTTTCACCGTAATTGTCCTAAGGTTGGTCTCTGCATCCTTAAGCATACCAGAGTTTTCACAGACGAAACAGGCTGAGGCCCATTAATCTTGGCATTTCCAATAGTTGGTGTTAGAGACTACCAAGAAAGTGTTCTTTTAAGTATTATTCTGTTGTGGTTTCAGCATTATTTTCAGAACCCGAGCAGGGTTCTCACATTAGCATAAGAATCCTGCCTGGTAGTTGAGATTTCTGGGTGGGGTGTAAGTGCGGGGCTTCTGTCAGCCCTCCCTTTGATTTGTTTACCTCCAGAGTTGGAAAGTGCATAATTGCGTGAGATGGGAAAAGTGTGAATCGTGTTTCAGATTTCATACTGACATTTGAAATGATCAGTGTGTTGGTAATTATTTGCCATTTCCATGGCGTTTGGCACCGTAATAGTCATGAGGTCGGTCTCTGCATCCTGAAGCCTATGATTCTTTTTGCAGAGAAACCTCTGCTGAGGCCCAGGTAACTTGCTATTTCCCATAGCTGGCACAGGAGCCTTGGAAGATAGGATTGTTTTCAGTATTATTTCACCATTTTTTGACCACTGTTTCAAGAACGGGAGCCCTTTTCAACCGTTAGCGGAAGAATCCTTCTTTGGAGATGAGATATTTTTCTGGGGTGGCAAGTGCAGGGCCTCTGTCAGTCCTGGGTTTGTTGGACTAGCGCCAGACATGAGAAGTGCGCCTTTGTGGGACAGGTGAATAGTGCGGATCCTGTTTCAGTCTACAGACTGAAACAGGATCCGCACTTTTCACCGTTCCTTTCAGAATCATTTGATTCATCAGCTAGGAATGGCGATTGCTTCTCCAGACCAATCGAAGGCTAGGCCAAAGTACCTCGATGTTTCCAAGAGGGTGTGGCCCAACTTCTGAAAGAACCGCTAAGTGGAGAACTATTTGGTATTTTTCCGAAGCACTTTTCACCGTAATTGTCCTAAGGTTGGTCTCTGCATCCTTAAGCATACGAGAGTTTTCACAGACGAAACAGGCTGAGGCCCATTAATCTTGGCATTTCCAATAGTTGGTCCTAGAGACTACCAAGAAAGTCTTCTTTTAAGAATTATTCTGTTGTGGTTTCAGCATTATTTTCAGAACCCGAGCAGGGTTCTCACATTAGCATAAGAATCCTGCCTGGTAGTTGAGATTTCATGGTGGGGTGTAAGTGCGGGGCTTCTGTCAGCCCTGCCTTTGATTTGTTTACCTCCAGAGTTGGAAAGTGCATAATTGCGTGAGATGGGAAAAGTGTGAATCGTGTTTCAGATTTCATACTGACATTTGAAATGATCAGTGTGTTGGTAATTATTTGCCATTTCCATGGCGTTTGGCACCGTAATAGTCATGAGGTCGGTCTCTGCATCCTGAAGCCTATGATTCTTTTTGCAGAGAAACCTCTGCTGAGGCCCAGGTAACTTGCTATTTCCCATAGCTGGCACATTAGCCTTGGAAGATAGGATTGTTTTCAGTATTATTTCACCATTTTTTGACCACTGTTTCAAGAACGGGAGCCCTTTTCAACCGGTAGCGGAAGAATCCTTCTTTGGAGATGAGATATTTTTCTGGGATGGCAAGTGCAGGGCCTCTGTCAGTCCTGGGTTTGTTGGACTAGCGCCAGACATGAGAAGTGCGCCTTTGTGGGACAGGTGAATAGTGCGGATCCTGTTTCAGTCTAAAGACTGAAACAGGATCCGCACTTTTCACCGTTCCTTTCAGAATCATTTGATTCATCAGCTAGGAATGGCGATTGCTTCTCCAGACCAATCGAAGGCTAGGCCAAAGGAACTCGATCTTTCCAAGAGGTGTGTGGCCCAACTTTTGAAAGAACTGCTAAGTGGAGAACTATTTGGTATTTTTCCGAAGCACTTTTCACCGTAATTGTCATAAGGTTGGTCTCTGCATCCTTAAGCATACGAGAGTTTTCACAGACGAAACAGGCTGAGGCCCATTAATCTTGGCATTTCCAATAGTTGGTCCTAGAGACTACCAAGAAAGTGTTTTTTTAGTATTATTCCGTTGTGGTTTCAGCATTATTTTCAGAACCCGAGCAGGGTTCTCGCATTAGCATAAGAATCCTGCCTGGTAGTTGAGATTTCTGGGTGGGGTGTAGGTGCAGGGCTTCTGTCAGCCCTGCCTTTGATTTGTTTACCTCCAGAATTGGAAAGTGCATATTTGCGTGAGATGGGAAAAGTGTGGATCGTGCTTCAGATTTCATCCAGACACTTTGAAATGACCAGTGTGTTGGTAATTATTTGCCATTTCCATGGCGTTTGGCACCGTAATAGTCATGAGGTCGGTCTCTGCATCCTGAAGCCTATGATGCTTTTGCAGAGAAACCTCTGCTGAGGCCCAGGTAACTTGCTATTTCCCATAGCTGGCACAGGAGCCTTGGAAGATAGGATTGTTTTCATGATTATTTCACCATTTTTTGACCACTGTTTCAAGAACGGGAGCCCTTTTCAACCGGTAGCGGAAGAATCCTTCTTTGGAGATGAGATATTTTTCTGGGGTGGCAAGTGCAGGGCCTCTGTCAGTCCTGGGTTTGTTGGACTAGCGCCAGACATGAGAAGTGCGCCTTTGTGGGACAGGTGAATAGTGCGGATCCTGTTTCAGTCTAAAGACTGAAACAGGATCCGCACTTTTCACCGTTCCTTTCAGAATCATTTGATTCATCAGCTAGGAATGGCGATTGCTTCTCCAGACCAATCGAAGGCTAGGCCAAAGTAACTCGATCTTTCCAAGAGGTGTGTGGCCCAACTATTGAAAGAACCGCTAAGTGGAGAACTATTTGGTATTTTTCCTAAGCACTTTTCACCGTAATTGTCCTAAGGTTGGTCTCTGCATCCTTAAGCATACCAGAGTTTTCACAGACGAAATAGGCTGAGGCCCAGTAATCTTGGCATTTCCAATAGTTTGTCCTAGAGACTGGCAAGAAAGTGTTCTTTTAAGTATTATTCCGTTGTGGTTTCAGCATTATTTTCAGAACCCGAGCAGGGTTCTCGCATTAGCATAAGAATCCTGCCTGGTAGTTGAGATTTCTGGGTGGGGTATAAGTTGGGGGATTCTGTCTGCCCTGCCTTTGATTTGTTTACCTCCAGAGTTGGAAAGTGCATAATTGCGTGAGATGGGAAAAGTGTGGATCGTGTTTCAGATTTCATACTGACATTTGAAATGACCAGTGTGTTGGTAATTATTTGCCATTTCCATGGCGTTTGGCACCGTAATAGTCATGAGGTCGGTCTGTGCATCCTGAAGCCTATGATGCTTTTTGCAGAGAAACCTCTGCTGAGGCCCAGGTAACTTGCTATTTCCCATAGCTGGCACAGGAGCCTTGGAAGATAGGATTGTTTTCAGTATTATTTCACCATTTTTTCACCACTGTTTCAAGAACGGGAGCCCTTTTCAAACGTTAGCGGAAGAATCCTTCTTTGGAGATGAGATATTTTTCTGGGGTGGCAAGTACAGGGCCTCTGTCAGGCCTGGGTTTGTTGGACTAGCGCCAGACATGAGAAGTGCACCTTTGTGGGACAGGTTAATAGTGCGGATCCTGTTTCAGTCTAAAGACTGAAACAGGATCCGCACTTTTCACCGTTCCTTTCAGAATCATTTGATTCATCAGCTAGGAATGGCGATTGCTTCTCCAGACCAATCGAAGGCTAGTCCAAAGGAACTCGATATTTCCAAGAGGTGTGGGGCCCAACTTTTGAAAGAACTGCTAAGTGGAGAACTATTTGGTATTTTTCCGAAGCACTTTTCACCGTAATTGTCATAAGGTTGGTCTCTGCATCCTTAAGCATACGAGAGTTTTCACAGACAAAACAGGCTGAGGCCCATTAATCTTGGCATTTCCAATAGTTGGTCCTAGAGACTACCAAGAAAGTGTTTTTTTAAGTATTATTCCGTTGTGGTTTCAGCATTATTTTCAGAACCCGAGCAGGGTTCTCGCATTAGCATAAGAATCCTGCCTGGTAGTTGAGATTTCTGGGTGGGGTGTAGGTGCGGGGCTTCTGTCAGCCCTGCCTTTGATTTGTTTACCTCCAGAATTGGAAAGTGCATATTTGCGTGAGATGGGAAAAGTGTGGATCGTGCTTCAGATTTCATCCAGACACTTTGAAATGACCAGTGTGTTGGTAATTCTTTGCCATTTCCATGGCGTTTGGCACCGTAATAGTCAAGAGGTCGGTCTCTGCATCCTGAAGCCTATGATGCTTTTTGCAGAGAAACCTCTGCTGAGGCCCAGGTAACTTGCTCTTTCCCATAGCTGGCACAGGAGCCTTGGAAGATAGGATTGTTTTCAGTATTATTTCACCATTTTTTCACCACTGTTTCAAGAACGGGAGCCCTTTTCAACCGTTAGCAGAAGAATCCTTCTTTGGAGATGAGATATTTTTCTGGGGTGGCAAGTGCAGGGCCTCTGTCAGTCCTGGGTTTGTTGGACTAGCGCCAGACATGAGAAGTTCGCCTTTGTGGGACAGGTGAATAGTGCGGATCCTGTTTCAGTCTAAAGACTGAAACAGGATCCGCACTTTTCACCGTTCCTTTCAGAATCATTTGATTCATCAGCTAGGAATGGCGATTGCTTCTCCAGACCAATCGAAGGCTAGGCCAAAGGAACTCGATGTTTCCAAGAGGTGTGTGGCCCAACTTCTGAAAGAACCGCTAAGTGGAGAACTATTTGGTATTTTTCCGAAGCACTTTTCACCGTAATTGTCCTAAGGTTGGTCTCTGCATCCTTAAGCATACCAGAGTTTTCACAGACGAAACAGGCTGAGGCCCATTAATTTTGGCATTTCCAATAGTTGGTCCTAGAGACTACCAAGAAAGTCTTCTTTTAAGTATTATTCTGTTGTGGTTTCAGCATTATTTTCAGAACCCGAGCAGGGTTCTCACATTAGCATAAGAATCCTGCCTGGTAGTTGAGATTTCTGGGTGGGGTGTAAGTGCGGGGCTTCTGTCAGCCCTGCCTTTGATTTGTTTACCTCCAGAGCTGGAAAGTGCATAATTGCGTGAGATGGGAAAAGTGTGAATCGTGTTTCAGATTTCATACTGACATTTGAAATGATCACTGTGTTGGTAATTATTTGCCATTTCCATGGCGTTTGGCACCATAATAGTCATGAGGTCGGTCTCTGCATCCTGAAGCCTATGATTCTTTTTGCAGAGAAACCTCTGCTGAGGCCCAGGTAACTTGCTATTTCCCATAGCTGGCACATTAGCCTTGGAAGATAGGATTGTTTTCAGTATTATTTCACCATTTTTTGACCACTGTTTCAAGAACGGGAGCCCTTTTCAACCGGTAGCGGAAGAATCCTTCTTTGGAGATGAGATATTTTTCTGGGGTGGCAAGTGCAGGGCCTCTGTCAGTCCTGGGTTTGTTGGACTAGCGCCAGACATGAGAAGTGCGCCTTTGTGGGACAGGTGAATAGTGCGGATCCTGTTTCAGTCTAAAGACTGAAACAGGATCCGCACTTTTCACCGTTCCTTTCAGAATCATTTGATTCATCAGCTAGGAATGGCGATTGCTTCTCCAGACCAATCGAAGGCTAGGCCAAAGTAACTCGATCTTTCCAAGAGGTGTGTGGCCCAACTTTTGAAAGAACTGCTAAGTGGAGAACTATTTGGTATTTTTCCGAAGCACTTTTCACCGTAATTGTCATAAGGTTGGTCTCTGCATCCTTAAGCATACGAGAGTTTTCACAGACGAAACAGGCTGAGGCCCATTAATCTTGGCATTTCCAATAGTTGGTCCTAGAGACTACCAAGAAAGTGTTTTTTTAGTATTATTCCGTTGTGGTTTCAGCATTATTTTCAGAACCCGAGCAGGGTTCTCGCATTAGCATAAGAATCCTGCCTGGTAGTTGAGATTTCTGGGTGGGGTGTAGGTGCAGGGCTTCTGTCAGCCCTGCCTTTGATTTGTTTACCTCCAGAATTGGAAAGTGCATATTTGCGTGAGATGGGAAAAGTGTGGATCGTGCTTCAGATTTCATCCAGACACTTTGAAATGACCAGTGTGTTGGTAATTATTTGCCATTTCCATGGCGTTTGGCACCGTAATAGTCATGAGGTCGGTCTCTGCATCCTGAAGCCTATGATGCTTTTTGCAGAGAAACCTCTGCTGAGGCCCAGGTAACTTGCTATTTCCCATAGCTGGCACATTAGCCTTGGAAGATAGGATTGTTGTCAGTATTATTTCACCATTTTTTGACCACTGTTTCAAGAACGGGAGCCCTTTTCAACCGGTAGCGGAAGAATCCTTCTTTGGAGATGAGATATTTTTTGGGGGTGGCAAGTGCAGGGCCTCTGTCAGTCCTGGGTTTGTTGGACTAGCGCCAGACATGAGAAGTGCGCCTTTGTGGGACAGGTAAATAGTGCGGATCCTGTTTCAGTCTACAGACTGAAACAGGATCCGCACTTTTCACCGTTCCTTTCAGAATCATTTGATTCATCAGCTAGGAATGGCGATTGCTTCTCCAGACCAATCGAAGGCTAGGCCAAAGTAACTCCATCGTTCCAAGAGGTGTGTGGCCCAACTTTTGAAAGAACCGCTAAGTGGAGAAATATTTGGTATTTTTCCTAAGCACTTTTCACCGTAATTGTCCTAAGGTTGGTCTCTGCATCCTTAAGCATACCAGAGTTTTCACAGACGAAACAGGCTGAGGCACAGTAATCTTGGCATTTCCAATAGTTGGTCCTAGAGACTACCAAGAAAGTGGTCTTTTAAGTATTATTCTGTTGTGGTTTCAGCATTATTTTCAGAACCCGAGCAGGGTTCTCGCATTAGCATAAGAATCCTGCCTGGTAGTTGAGATTTCATGGTGGGGTGTAAGTGCGGGGCTTCTGTCAGCCCTGCCTTTGATTTGTTTACCTCCAGAGTTGGAAAGTGCATATTTGCGTGAGGTGGGAAAAGTGTGGATCATGCTTCAGATTTCATCCTGACACTTTGAAATGACCAGTGTGTTGGTAATTATTTGCCATTTCCATGGCGTTTGGCACCGTAATAGTCATGAGGTCGGTCTCTGCATCCTGAAGCCTATGATGCCTTTTGCAGAGAAACCTCTGCTGAGGCCCAGGTAACTTGCTATTTCCCATAGCTGGCACAGGAGCCTTGGAAGATAGGATTGTTTTCAGTATTATTTCACCATTTTTTCACCACTGTTTCAAGAACGGGAGCCCTTTTCAACCGGTAGCGGAAGAATCCTTCTTAGGAGATGAGATATTTTTCTGGGGTGGCAAATGCAGGGCCTCTGTCAGTCCTGGGTTTGTTGGACTAGCGCCAGACATGAGAAGTGCGCCTTTGTGGGACAGGTGAATAGTGCGGATGCTGTTTCAGTCTAAAGACTGAAACAGGATCCGCACTTTTCACCGTTCCTTTCAGAATCATTTGATTCATCAGCTAGGAATGGCGATTGCTTCTCCAGACCAATCGAAGGCTAGGCCAAAATACCTCGATATTTCCAAGAGGTGTGTGGCCCAACTTTTGAAAGAACCGCTAAGTGGAGAACTATTTGGTATTTTTCCTAAGCACTTTTCACCGTAATTGTCCTAAGGTTGGTCTCTGCATCCTTAAGCATACCAGAGTTTTCACAGACGAAACAGGCTGAGGCCCATTAATCTTGGCATTTCCAATAGTTGGTGTTAGAGACTACCAAGAAAGTGTTCTTTTAAGTATTATTCTGTTGTGGTTTCAGCATTATTTTCAGAACCCGAGCAGGGTTCTCACATTAGCATAAGAATCCTGCCTGGTAGTTGAGATTTCTGGGTGGGGTGTAAGTGCGGGGCTTCTGTCAGCCCTCCCTTTGATTTGTTTACCTCCAGAGTTGGAAAGTGCATAATTGCGTGAGATGGGAAAAGTGTGAATCGTGTTTCAGATTTCATACTGACATTTGAAATGATCAGTGTGTTGGTAATTATTTGCCATTTCCATGGCGTTTGGCACCGTAATAGTCATGAGGTCGGTCTCTGCATCCTGAAGCCTATGATTCTTTTTGAAGAGAAACCTCTGCTGAGGCCCAGGTAACTTGCTATTTCCCATAGCTGGCACAGGAGCCTTGGAAGATAGGATTGTTTTCAGTATTATTTCACCATTTTTTGACCACTGTTTCAAGAACGGGAGCCCTTTTCAACCGTTAGCGGAAGAATCCTTCTTTGGAGATGAGATATTTTTCTGGGGTGGCAAGTGCAGGGCCTCTGTCAGTCCTGGGTTTGTTGGACTAGCGCCAGACATGAGAAGTGCGCATTTGTGGGACAGGTGAATAGTGCGGATCCTGTTTCAGTCTACAGACTGAAACAGGATCCGCACTTTTCACCGTTCCTTTCAGAATCATTTGATTCATCAGCTAGGAATGGCGATTGCTTCTCCAGACCAATCGAAGGCTAGGCCAAAGTAACTCCATCGTTCCAAGAGGTGTGTGGCCCAACTTTTGAAAGAACCGCTAAGTGGAGAACTATTTGGTATTTTTCCTAAGCACTTTTCACCGTAATTGTCCTAAGGTTGGTCTCTGCATCCTTAAGCATACCAGAGTTTTCACAGACGAAACAGGCTGAGGCCCAGTAATCTTGGCATTTCCAATAGTTTGTCCTAGAGACTGGCAAGAAAGTGTTCTTTTAAGTATTATTCCGTTGTGGTTTCAGCATTATTTTCAGAACCCGAGCAGGGTTCTCGCATTAGCATAAGAATCCTGCCTGGTAGTTGAGATTTCTGGGTGGGGTATAAGTTGGGGGATTCTGTCTGCCCTGCCTTTGATTTGTTTACCTCCAGAGTTGGAAAGTGCATAATTGCGTGAGATGGGAAAAGTGTGGATCGTGTTTCAGATTTCATACTGACATTTGAAATGACCAGTGTGTTGGTAATTATTTGCCATTTCCATGGCGTTTGGCACCGTAATAGTCATGAGATCGGTCTGTGCATCCTGAAGCCTATGATGCTTTTTGCAGAGAAACCTCTGCTGAGGCCCAGGTAACTTGCTATTTCCCATAGCTGGCACAGGAGCCTTGGAAGATAGGATTGTTTTCAGTATTATTTCACCATTTTTTCACCACTGTTTCAAGAACGGGAGCCCTTTTCAACCGTTAGCGGAAGAATCCTTCTTTGGAGATGAGATGTTTTTCTGGGGTGGCAAGTGCAGGGCCTCTGTCAGTCCTGGGTTTGTTGGACTAGCGCCAGACATGAGAAGTTCGCCTTTGTGGGACAGGTGAATAGTGCGGATCCTGTTTCAGTCTAAAGACTGAAACAGGATCCGCACTTTTCACCGTTCCTTTCAGAATCATTTGATTCATCAGCTAGGAATGGCGATTGCTTCTCCAGACCAATCGAAGGCTAGGCCAAAGTAACTCCATCGTTCCAAGAGGTGTGTGGCCCAACTTTTGAAAGAACCGCTAAGTGGAGAAATATTTGGTATTTTTCCTAAGCACTTTTCACCGTAATTGTCCTAAGGTTGGTCTCTGCATCCTTAAGCATACCAGAGTTTTCACAGACGAAACAGGCTGAGGCCCAGTAATCTTGGCATTTCCAATAGTTGGTCCTAGAGACTACCAAGAAAGTGTTCTTTTAAGTATTACTCTGTTGTGGTTTCAGCATTATTTTCAGAACCCAAGCAGGGTTCTCGCATTAGCATAAGAATCCTGCCTGGTAGTTGAGATTTCTGGGTGGGGTGTAAGTGCGGGGCTTCTGTCGGCCCTGCCTTTGATTTGTTTACCTCCAGAGTTGGAAAGTGCATATTTGCGTGAGGTGGGAAAAGTGTGGATCATGCTTCAGATTTCATCCTGACACTTTGAAATGACCAGTGTGTTGGTAATTATTTGCCATTTCCATGGCGTTTGGCACCGTAATAGTCATGAGGTCGGTCTCTGCATCCTGAAGCCTATGATGCTTTTTGCAGAGAAACCTCTGCTGAGGCCCAGGTAACTTGCTATTTCCCATAGCTGGCACAGGAGCCTTGGAAGATAGGATTGTTTGCAGTATTATTTCACCATTTTTTGACCACTGTTTCAAGAACGGGAGCCCTTTTCAACCGTTAGCGGGAGAATCCTTCTTTGGAGATGAGATATTTTTCTGGGGTGGCAAGTGCAGGGCCTCTGTCAGTCCTGGGTTTGTTGGACTAGCGCCAGACATGAGAAGTGCGCCTTTGTGGGACAGGTGAATAGTGCGGATCCTGTTTCAGTCTAAAGACTGAAACAGGATCCGCACTTTTCACCGTTCCTTTCAGAATCATTTGATTCATCAGCTAGGAATGGCGATTGCTTCTCCAGACCAATCGAAGGCTAGGCCAAAGTACCTGGAACTTTCCAAGAGGTGTGTGGCCCAACTTTTGAAAGAACCGCTAAGTGGAGAACTATTTGGTATTTTTCCTAAGCACTTTTCACCGTAATTGTCCTAAGGTTGGTCTCTGCATCACTAAGCATACCAGTGTCTTCACAGACGAAACAGGCTGAGGCCCAGTAATCTTGGCATTTCCAATAGTTGGTCTTAGAGACTACCAAGAAAGTGTTCTTTTAAGTATTATTCCTTTGTGGTTTCAGCATTATTTTCAGAACCCGAGCAGGGTTCTCGTATTAGCATAAGAATCCTGCCTGGTAGTTGAGATTTCATGGTGGGGTGTAACTTCGGGGCTTCTGTGAGCCCTGCCTTTGATTTGTTTACCTCCAGAGTTGGAAAGTGCATATTTGCGTGAGATTGGAAAAGTGTGGATCGTGCTTCAGATTTCATCCAGACACTTTGAAATGACCAGTGTGTTGGTAATTATTTGCCATTTCCATGGCGTTTGGCCCCGTAATAGTCATGAGGTCGGTCTCTGCATCCTGAAGCCTATGATGCTTTTTGCAGAGAAACCTCTGCTGAGGCCCAGGTAACTTGCTCTTTCCCATAGCTGGCACAGGAGCCTTGGAAGGTAGGATTGTTTTCAGTATTTTTTCACCATTTTTTCACCACTGTTTCAAGAACCGGAGCACTTTTCAACCGTTAGCGTAAGAATCCTTCTTTGGAGATGAGATATTTTTCTGGGGTGGCAAGTGCAGGGCCTCTGTCAGTCCTGGGTTTGTTGGACTAGCGCCAGACATGAGAAGTGCGCCTTTGTGGGACAGGTGAATAGTGCGGATCCTGTTTCAGTCTAAAGACTGAAACAGGATCCGCACTTTTCACCGTTCCTTTCAGAATCATTTGATTCATCAGCTAGGAATGGCGATTGCTTCTCCAGACCAATCGAAGGCTAGGCCAAAGTACCTCGATCTTTCCAAGAGGTGTGTGGCCCAACTTTTGAAAGAACCGCTAAGTGGAGAACTATTTGGTATTTTTCCTAAGCACTTTTCACCGTAATTGTCCTAAGGTTGGTCTCTGCATCCTTAAGCATACGAGAGTTTTCACAGACGAAACAGGCTGAGACCCAGTAATCTTGGCATTTCCAATAGTTGGTCCTAGAGACTACCAAGAAAGTGTTCTTTTAAGTATTATTCCATTGTGGTTTCAGCATTATTTTCAGTACCCGAGCGGGGTTCTCGCATTAGCATAAGAATCCTGCCTGGTAGTTGAGATTTCATGGTGGGGTGTAAGTGCGGGGCTTCTGTCAGCCCTGCCTTTGATTTGTTTACCTCCAGAGTTGGAAAGTTCATATTTGCGTGAGATGGGAAAAGTGTGGATCGTGCTTCAGATTTCATCCTGACACTTTGAAATGACCAGTGTGTTGGTAATTATTTGCCATTTCCATGGCGTTTGGCACCGTAATAGTCATGAGGTCGGTCTGTGCATCCTGAAGCCTATGATGCTTTTTGCAGAGAAACCTCTGCTGAGGCCCAGGTAACTTGCTATTTCCCATAGCTGGCACAGGAGCCTTGGAAGATAGGATTGTTTTCAGTATTATTTCACCATTTTTTCACCACTGTTTCAAGAACGGGAGCCCTTTTCAACCGTTAGTGGAAGAATCCTTCTTTGGAGATGAGATATTTTTCTGGGGTGGCAAGTGCAGGGCCTTTGTCAGTCCTGGGTTTGTTGGACTAGCGCCAGACATGAGAAGTGCGCCTTTGTGGGACAGGTGAATAGTGCGGATCCTGTTTCAGTCTAAAGACTGAAACAGGATCCGCACTTTTCACCGTTCCTTTCAGAATAATTTGATTCATCAGCTAGGAATGGCGATTGCTTCTCCAGACCATTCGAAGGCTAGGCCAAAGTAACTCGATCTTTCCAAGAGGTGTGTGGCCCAACTTTTGAAAGAACTGCTAAGTGGAGAATTATTTGGTATTTTTCCGAAGCACTTTTCACCGTAATTGATATAAGGTTGGTCTCTGCATCCTTAAGCATACCACAGTATTCACAGACGAAACAGGCTGAGGCCCAGTAATCTTGGCATTTCCAATAGTTGGTCTAGAGACTACCAAGAAAGTGTTTTTTTAAGTATTATTCCTTTGTGGTTTCAGCATTATTTTCAGAACCCGAGCAGGGTTCTCGCATTAGCATAAGAATCCTGCCTGGTAGTTGAGATTTCTGGGTGGGGTGTAAGTGCGGGGCTTCTGCCGGCCCTGCCTTTGATTTGTTTACCTCCAGAGTTGGAAAGTGCATATTGCGTGAGATGGGAAAAGTGTGGATCGTGCTTCAGATTTCATCCAGACACTTTGAAATGACCAGTGTGTTGGTAATTATTTGCCATTTCCATGGCGTTTGGCACCGTAATAGTCATGAGGTCGGTCTCTGCATCCTGAAGCCTATGATGCTTTTTGCAGAGAAACCTCTGCTGAGGCCCAGGTAACTTGCTATTTCCCATAGCTGGCACAGGAGCCTTGGAAGATAGGATTGTTTGCAGTATTATTTCACCATTTTTTGACCACTGTTTCAAGAACGGGAGCCCTTTTCAACCGTTAGCGGGAGAATCCTTCTTTGGAGATGAGATATTTTTCTGGGGTGGCAAGTGCAGGGCCTCTGTCAGTCCTGGGTTTGTTGGACTAGCGCCAGACATGAGAAGTGCGCCTTTGTGGGACAGGTGAATAGTGCGGATCCTGTTTCAGTCTAAAGACTGAAACAGGATCCGCACTTTTCACCGTTCCTTTCAGAATCATTTGATTCATCAGCTAGGAATGGCGATTGCTTCTCCAGACCAATCGAAGGCTAGGCCAAAGTACCTGGAACTTTCCAAGAGGTGTGTGGCCCAACTTTTGAAAGAACCGCTAAGTGGAGAACTATTTGGTATTTTTCCTAAGCACTTTTCACCGTAATTGTCCTAAGGTTGGTCTCTGCATCACTAAGCATACCAGTGTCTTCACAGACGAAACAGGCTGAGGCCCAGTAATCTTGGCATTTCCAATAGTTGGTCTTAGAGACTACCAAGAAAGTGTTCTTTTAAGTATTATTCCTTTGTGGTTTCAGCATTATTTTCAGAACCCGAGCAGGGTTCTCGTATTAGCATAAGAATCCTGCCTGGTAGTTGAGATTTCATGGTGGGGTGTAACTTCTGGGCTTCTGTGAGCCCTGCCTTTGATTTGTTTACCTCCAGAGTTGGAAAGTGCATATTTGCGTGAGATTGGAAAAGTGTGGATCGTGCTTCAGATTTCATCCAGACACTTTGAAATGACCAGTGTGTTGGTAATTATTTGCCATTTCCATGGCGTTTGGCCCCGTAATAGTCATGAGGTCGGTCTCTGCATCCTGAAGCCTATGATGCTTTTTGCAGAGAAACCTCTGCTGAGGCCCAGGTAACTTGCTCTTTCCCATAGCTGGCACAGGAGCCTTGGAAGGTAGGATTGTTTTCAGTATTTTTTCACCATTTTTTCACCACTGTTTCAAGAACCGGAGCCCTTTTCAACCGTTAGCGTAAGAATCCTTCTTTGGAGATGAGATATTTTTCTGGGGTGGCAAGTGCAGGGCCTCTGTCAGTCCTGGGTTTGTTGGACTAGCGCCAGACATGAGAAGTGCGCCTTTGTGGGACAGGTGAATAGTGCGGATCCTGTTTCAGTCTAAAGACTGAAACAGGATCCGCACTTTTCACCGTTCCTTTCAGAATCATTTGATTCATCAGCTAGGAATGGCGATTGCTTCTCCAGACCAATCGAAGGCTAGGCCAAAGTACCTCGATCTTTCCAAGAGGTGTGTGGCCCAACTTTTGAAAGAACCGCTAAGTGGAGAACTATTTGGTATTTTTCCTAAGCACTTTTCACCGTAATTGTCCTAAGGTTGGTCTCTGCATCCTTAAGCATACGAGAGTTTTCACAGACGAAACAGGCTGAGACCCAGTAATCTTGGCATTTCCAATAGTTGGTCCTAGAGACTACCAAGAAAGTGTTCTTTTAAGTATTATTCCATTGTGGTTTCAGTATTATTTTCAGTACCCGAGCGGGGTTCTCGCATTAGCATAAGAATCCTGCCTGGTAGTTGAGATTTCATGGTGGGGTGTAAGTGCGGGGCTTCTGTCAGCCCTGCCTTTGATTTGTTTACCTCCAGAGTTGGAAAGTTCATATTTGCGTGAGATGGGAAAAGTGTGGATCGTGCTTCAGATTTCATCCTGACACTTTGAAATGACCAGTGTGTTGGTAATTATTTCCATTTCCATGGCGTTTGGCACCGTAATAGTCATGAGGTCGGTCTGTGCATCCTGAAGCCTATGATGCTTTTTGCAGAGAAACCTCTGCTGAGGCCCAGGTAACTTGCTATTTCCCATAGCTGGCACAGGAGCCTTGGAAGATAGGATTGTTTTCAGTATTATTTCACCATTTTTTCACCACTGTTTCAAGAACGGGAGCCCTTTTCAACCGTTAGTGGAAGAATCCTTCTTTGGAGATGAGATATTTTTCTGGGGTGGCAAGTGCAGGGCCTTTGTCAGTCCTGGGTTTGTTGGACTAGCGCCAGACATGAGAAGTGCGCCTTTGTGGGACAGGTGAATAGTGCGGATCCTGTTTCAGTCTAAAGACTGAAACAGGATCCGCACTTTTCACAGTTCCTTTCAGAATAATTTGATTCATCAGCTAGGAATGGCGATTGCTTCTCCAGACCATTCGAAGGCTAGGCCAAAGTAACTCGATCTTTCCAAGAGGTGTGTGGCCCAACTTTTGAAAGAACTGCTAAGTGGAGAATTATTTGGTATTTTTCCGAAGCACTTTTCACCGTAATTGATATAAGGTTGGTCTCTGCATCCTTAAGCATACCACAGTATTCACAGACGAAACAGGCTGAGGCCCAGTAATCTTGGCATTTCCAATAGTTGGTCTAGAGACTACCAAGAAAGTGTTTTTTTAAGTATTATTCCTTTGTGGTTTCAGCATTATTTTCAGAACCCGAGCAGGGTTCTCGCATTAGCATAAGAATCCTGCCTGGTAGTTGAGATTTCTGGGTGGGGTGTAAGTGCGGGGCTTCTGTCAGCCCTGCCTTTGATTTGTTTACCTCCAGAGTTGGAAAGTGCATATTGCGTGAGATGGGAAAAGTGTGGATCGTGCTTCAGATTTCATCCAGACACTTTGAAATGACCAGTGTGTTGGTAATTATTTGCCATTTCCATGGCGTTTGGCACCGTAATAGTCATGAGGTCGGTCTCTGCATCCTGAAGCCTATGATGCTTTTTGCAGAGAAACCTCTGCTGAGGCCCAGGTAACTTGCTATTTCCCATAGCCGTCACAGGAGCCTTGGAAGATAGGATTGTTTTCAGTATTATTTCACCCTTTTTTCACCACTGTTTCAAGAACGGGAGCTCTTTTCAACCGGTAGCGGAAGAATCCTTCTTTGGAGATGAGATATTTTTCTGGGGTGGCAAGTGCAGGGCCTCTGTCAGTCCTGGGTTTGTTGGAGTAGCGCCAGACATGGGAAGTGCGCCTTTGGGGACAGGTGAATAGTGCGGATGCTGTTTCAGTCTAAAGACTGAAACAGGATCCGCACTTTTCACCGTTCCTTTCAGAATCATTTGATTCATCAGCTAGGAATGGCGATTGCTTCTCCAGACCAATCGAAGGCTAGGCCAAAGTAACTCGATCTTTCCAAGAGATGTGTGGCCCAACTTTTGAAAGAACCGCTAAGTGGAGAACTATTTAGTATTTTTCCGAAGCACTTTTCACCGTAATTGTCCTAAGGTTGGTCTCTGCATCCTTAAGCATACCAGAGTTTTCAAAAACGAAACAGCCTGAGGCCCATTAATCTTGGCATTTCCAATAGTTGGTCCTAGAGCCTACCAAGAAAGTGTTCTTTTAAGTATTATTCCATTGTGGTTTCAGCATTATTTTCAGTACCCGAGTAGGGTTCTCGCATTAGCATAAGAATCCTGCCTGGTAGTTGAGATTTCATGGTGGGGTGTAAGTGCGGGGCTTCTGTCAGCCCTGCCTTTGATTTGATTACCTCCAGAGCTGGAAAGTGCATATTTGCGTGAGATGGGAAAAGTGTGGATCGTGCATCAGATTTCATCCTGACACTTTGAAACGACCAGTGTGTTGGTAATTATTTGCCATTTCCATGGCGTTTGGCACCGTAATAGTCATGAGGTCGGTCTCTGCATCCTGAAGCCTATGATGCTTTTTGCAGAGAAACCTCTGCTGAGGCCCAGGTAACTTGCTATTTCCCATAGCTGGCACAGGAGCCTTGGAAGATAGGATTGTTTTCAGTATTATTTCACCATTTTTTCACCACTGTTTCAAGAACGGGAGCCCTTTTCAACCGTTAGCGGAAGAATCCTTCCTTGGAGATGAGATATTTTTCTGGGGTGGCAAGTGCAGGGCCTTTGTAAGTCCTGGGTTTGTTGGACTAGCGCCAGACATGAGAAGTGCGCCTTTGTGGGACAGGTGAATAGTGCGGATCCTGTTTCAGTCTAAAGACCGGAAAAAGGATCCGCACTTTTCACCGTTCCTTTCAGAATCATTTGATTCATCAGCTAGGAATGGCGATTGCTTCTTCAGACCAATCGAAGGCTAGGCCAAAGTACCTCGATCTTTCCTAGAGGTGTGTGGCCCAACTTTTGAAAGAACCGCTAAGTGGAGAACTATTTGGTGTTTTTACGAAGCACTTTTCACCGTAATTGTCATAAGGTTGGTCTCTGCATCCTTAAGCATACGAGAGTTTTCACAGACGAAACAGGATGAGGCCCAGTAATCTTGGCATTTCCAATAGTTGGTCCTAGAGACTACCAAGAAAGTGTTCTTTTAAGTATTATTGTGTTGTGGTTTCAGCATTATTTTCAGAACCCAAGCAGGGTTCTCGCATTAGCATAAGAATCCTGCCTGGTAGTTGAGATTTCTGGGTGCGGTGTAAGTGCGTGGCTTCTGTCAGCTCTGCCTTTGATTTGTTTACCTCCAGAGTTGGAAAGTGCATATTGCGTGAGATGGGAAAAGTGTGGATCGTGATTCAGATTTCATCCTGACACATTGAAATGACCAGTGTGTTGGTAATTATTTGCCATTTCTATGGCGTTTGGCACCGTAATAGTCATGAGGTCGGTCTCTGCATCCTGAAGCCTATGATGCTTTTTGCAGAGAAACCTCTGCTGAGGCCCAGGTAACTTGCTGTTTCCCATTGCTGGCACAGGAGCCTTGGAAGATAGGATTGTTTTTAGTGTTATTTCACCATTTTTTCACCACTGTTTCAAGAACGGGAGCCCTTTTCAACGGTTAGCGGAAGAATCCTTCTTTGGAGATGAGATATTTTTCTGGGGTGGCAAGTGCAGGGCCTCTGTCAGTCCTGGGTTTGTTGGACTAGCGCCAGACATGAGAAGTGCGCCGTGTGGGACAGGTGAATAGTGCGGATCCTGTTTCAGTCTAAAGACTGAAACAGGATCCGCACTTTTCACCGTTCCTTTCAGAATCATTTGATTCATCAGCTAGGAATGGCGATTGCTTCTCCAGACCAATCGAAGGCTAGGCCAAAGTAACTCGATCTTTCCAAGAGGTGTGTGGCCCAACTTTTGAAAGAACTGCTAAGTGGAGAACTATTTGGTATTTTTCCGAAGCACTTTTCACCGTAATTGTAATAAGGTTGGTCTCTGCATCCTTAAGCATACGAAATTTTCACAGACGAAACAGGCTGAGGCCCAGTAATCTTGGCATTTCCAATAGTTGGTCCTAGAGACTACCAAGAAAGTGTTTTTTTAAGTATTATTCCACTGTGGTTTCACCATTGTTTTCAGAACCATAGCAGGTTTCTCGCATTAGCATTAGAATCCTGCCTGGTAGTTGAGATTTCTGGGTGGGGTGTAAGTGTGGGGCTTCTGTCAGCCCTGCATTTGATTTGTTTACCTCCAGAGTTGGTAAGTGCATATTTGCGTGAGATGGGAAAAGTTGGATCGTGCTTCGGATTTCATCCTGACACTTTTGAAATCACCAGTGTGTTGGTAATTATTTGCCATTTCCATAGCGTTTTGCACCGTAAGAGTCCTGAGGTCGGTCTTTAAATCCTGAAGCCTATGATGCTTTTCGCAGGGAAACCTCTGCTGAGGCCCAGGTAACTTGCTGTTTCCCATAGCTGGCACAGGAGCCTTGGAAGAAAGGATTCTTTTCAGTATTATTTCACCATCCTTTCACCACTGTTTCAAGAAGGGGAGGCCTTGTCAACCGTTAGCGTAAGAATCCTTCTTTGGAGATGAGATATTTTTCTGGGGTGGCAAGTGCAGGGCCCCTGTCAGTCCTGGGTTTGTCGGACTAGCACCAGACATGAGAAGTGCGACATTGTGGGACAGGTGAATAGTGCGGATCCTATTTCAGTCTAAAGACTGAAACAGGATCCGCACTTTTCACCATTCCTTTCAGAATCATTTGATTCATCAGCTAGGAATGGCAATTGCTTCTCCAGACCAATCGAAGGCTAGGCCAAAGTAACTCGATCTTTCCAAGAGTTGTGTGGCACAATTTTTGAAACAACCGCTAGGCGGAGAACTATTTGGCTTTTTTCCATAGCACTTTTCACCATAATCGTCATAAGGTTAGTCTCTGCACCCTTAAGCATACGAGAGTTTTCACAGACGAAAGCAGGCTGAGGCCTGGTAAACTTGGCATTTCCAATAGTTGGACTTAGAGACTACAAAGAAAGTGTTCTTTTAAGTATTATTCCACTGTGGTTTCACCAGTGTTTTCACAACCCGAGCTAGGTTCTCGTATTAGCATGAGAATCCTGCCTGGTAGTTGAGATTTCTGGGTGGGGTGTAATTGGGGGTTTCTGTCAGCCCTGCCTTTGATTTATTTACCTCCAGAGTTGGAAAGTGCATATTTGGGTGAGATGGGAAAAGTGTGGATCGTGCTTCAGATTTCATCCTGACACTTTTGAAATCACCAGTATGTTCGTAATTATGTGCCATTTCCATAGCGTTTTTTACTGTAATAGTGATAAGGTTAGTCTCTGCATCCCGAAGCCTATGATGCCTTTCGGTAGAGAAAACTCTACTGAGTCCCAGGTAACTTGGTATTTCTCAGAGCTGACACCGGAGCCTTGGAAAATGGGATTGTTTTCAGTATTATTTCACCATCCTTTCACCACTGTTTCAAGAATGGGAGTACTTTTCAAGCGTTACCGTAAGAATCCTTCTTTGGAGATGAGATATTTTTCTGGGTGGCAAGTGCAGGGCCTCTGTGACTCCTGGGTTTGTTGGACTAGCGCCAGACATGAGAAGTGCGCCTTTTTGTGAGAGGCCGGCTCCTTTCTCATCAGAGAGAGTAAACCAGCAAAGGTGCCTTCTTCCTGTCTGTGAAGGATGTCACCGCCCAGGGGGAAATAGTCAAGCACTATAAGATCCGCTCCCTGGAGGAAGGGGGCTGCTACATCTCCCTCCGGGTCACCTTCCCCTCGCTCCAGGCCCTGGTGCAGCACTACTGCAAGAAAGGGGATGGTTTGTGCCAGAGGCTGACCGTGCCCTGCGTCAGCCTTGCTCCTCATAACCCCTGGGCCCAGGACAAGTGGGAGATCCCCCGGCAGTCTCTCAGGCTGGTCAGGAAACTCGGATCAGGGCAGTTTGGCGAAGTCTGGATGGGCTACTACAGAAACAATGTGAAGGTGGCCATCAAGACCTTGAATGAGGGAAGGATGTCTCCGGAAGCCTTCCTGGGTCAGGCGAACCTGATGAAGGCTCTGTAGCACGAGAGGCTGGTCTGGCTCTACACCATGGTCCCCAAGGAGCCCATCTATATTGTCACCGAGTATGTGGCCAGAGGGTGCCTGCTGGATTTCCTGAAGACAGACTACGGTGGCAGACTGTCCCTCCCGAGACTGATCGACATGTCAGCCCAGATCACCGAAGGGATGGCGTACATCGAGCACATGAATTCTATCCACCGCTACCTATGGGCGGCCAACATCCTGGTGTCTGAGACCTTGTGTTGCAAAATCGCTGACTTCGGTTTGGCCAGGATCATCGACAGTGAATACACTGCCCAGGAGGGTGAGAAGAGCCCCACAACTGCAGGGGAGACCTTGGGCCTTACCTCCCCGACTCCCCAAAGCCTCTTGACATTACATGGTACGGCCCCATGTGCAAAGACCTGAGAGCACTGTGGTTTCTACAATTCTAGACCAGCATTTCCCTAACTGTGTTCAGCAGAGTAGTAATGCCCCCAGACCTCCCACTGAGGAATGGCTTTAGGATAAGGTCAGTTTGGAGAAACTGCAGTTCATCACCCTTCCTGCCTTGCAGATTCCCAATGCACAGCAGCATAAAGGCACTGAGAAGTCCTGCAGCCAAGCAACAATTCACATTCACCTCACCTGGTGTCTCCTGAACTAGTTTCAGCCCCCAATACTATTTCCACCTGGGTCCTATTAATCTCCCACAGAACTAGGCTTTCACAGAGCACACTTTGGGAAACACAGCTCAAACGTGTGAGCAGCAAACCTTACACCTGAATTAGGGTCTGCACAGAGCTCTCAGTTTTCTCTGCTAATATAACTGAGGTACAAGTTGACTTCACAAGAGGATCCGAGGGGTCAAATACATTTGCCTGTGAGCCAGTGAGATTCGCCGAGCATATGAATCAGCCATGCAAAAGGGTAGATGCGGCTGGTTCCCTGGGGAACTTCAGGCTAGCTGGGCCACTGAGAGAGCCGGTCAAGGGGAGGGAGTGCCACTCGAGCCCTGTGCTCTCCTGGGAACGCCGACCAGGCCCACCGCTTTCACAGGGCCTCATGGGGAATCAGGATGCAAGTCCATCTTCATCGTGATTCTAGGCGGTCCAGGAATACAAAAAAAAAAAAAAAAAAAGACTGAAAAAGGATCCAAACTTTTCATCGTTCCTTTCAGAATCATTTGATTCATCAGCTAGGAATGGCGATTCCTTCTCCAGACCAATCGAAGGCTAGGCCAAAGTAACTCCATCTTTCCAAGAGGTATGCGGCACAACTTTTGAAATAACTGCTAGGTTGAGAACTATTTGGTATTTTTCCATAGCACTTTTCACCATAATTGTCATAAGGTTGGTCTCTGCATCCTTAAGCATACGAAAGTTTTCACAGACAAAAGTATGCTGAGGCCCAGTAAACTTGGCATTTCCAATAGTTGCTACTAGAGACTATAAAGAAAGTGTTCTTTTAAGTATTACTCCATTGTGGTTTCACCATTATTTTCTGAACCAGAGCAGGTTTCATGCATTAGCATAAGAATCCTTCCTCCTAGTTGAGATTTCTGTGTGGGGTGTAAGTGCGGGGCTTCTGTGAGCCCTGTGTTTGATTTGTTTACCTCCAGAGTTGGTAAGTGCATATTTGCGTGAGATGGGAAAAGTGTGGATCATGCTTCAGATTTCATCCTGACACTTTTGACATAACCACTATGTTTGTAATTATGTGCCGTTTCCATAGCGTTTTTCACCGTAATAGTTATAAGCTTGGTCTCTGCATCCTTAAGCCTATGATGCCTTTCGCAGAGAAAACTCTACTGACGCCCAGGTAACGTGGTATTTCCCAGAGCTGGCACCAGAGCCTTTGAAGATACGATTGTTTTCAGTATTATTTCACTATCCTTTCACCACTGTTTCAAGAACGGGAGCACTATTCAACCGTTAGGATAAGAATCCTTCTTTAGAGATGAGATATTTTTCTGGGGTGGCAAGTGCAGGGCCTCTGTCAGTCCTGGGTTTGTTGGACTAGAGCCAGACATGAGAAGTGCGCCTTTGTGTGAGAGGTGAATAGTGTGGATCCTCTTTCAGTTTAAAGTGTCAGGTTGAAGTCAGAAGAACAATCCACACTGTTCCCATCACACGCAAATATGCACTTACCAACTCTGGAGGTAAACAAATCAAACACAGGGCTGACAGAAGCCCCACACTTACACCCCACACAGAAATCTCAACTAGGAGGAAGGATTCTTTTGCTAATGGATGAAATCTGCTCTGGTTGTGAATATAATAGTGAAACCACAGTGGAAGAAGGACTTGCATCCTGATTCCCCATGAGGCCCTGTGACAGTGGTGGGCCTGGTCGGAGTTCCCAGGAGAGCACAGGGCTCGAGTGGCACTCCCTCCCCTTGCCCGGCTCTCTCAGTGGCCCAGCCAGCCTGAAGTTCCCCAGGGAACCAGCCACATCTATCCTTTTGCATGGCTGATTCATATGCTCAGCGAACTTGCTTGCTTGCAGGGAAATGTATTTGACACCTCAGATCCTCTTGTAAAAGTGAATTTGTACCTCAGTTATATTAGCAGAGAAAACTGAGAGTTCTGTGCAGACCCTAATTCAGGTGTAAGGTTTACTGCTCGCGCATTTGAGCTGTGTTTCCCAAAGTGCGCTCTGTGAAAGCCTAGTTCTGCGGGAGACTAATAGGACCCAGGTGGAAATAGTATTGGGGGCTGAAACTAGTTAAGGAGACACCAGTCTAAAGACTGAAACAGGATCCACACTTTTCACTGTTCTTCTCAAAATCATTTGATTCATCAGCGAGGAATGGCGATTGCTTCTCCAGACCAATCGAAGGCTAGGCCAAAGTAACTCCAGATTTCCAAGAGGTGTGTGGCAAAACTTTTGAAATAACTGCTAGGTTGAGAACTACTTGGTATTTTTTGGTAGCACTTCTCACCATAATTTTCATAAGGTTGGTCTCTGCATCCTTAAGCATACGATAGTTTTCAAGGACAAAAGTATGCTAAGGCCCAGTAAACTTGGCATTTCCAATAGCCGGTAATAGAGACTATAAAAAAAGTGTTCTTTTAAGTATCATTCCACTGTGGTTTCACTATTACTTTCAGAACCAGAACAGGTTTCTCTCATTAGCATAAGAATCCTGCCTGGTAGTTGAGATTTATGTGTGGGGTGTAAGTGCCCGGCCTCTGTGAGCCCTGTGTTTGATTTGTTTACCTCCAAAGTTGGTAAGTGCATATTTGCATATGATGGGAACAGTGTGGATCGTGCTTCTGATTTCATCCTGACACTTTTCAAATAACCAGTATGTTGGTAATTATGTGCCATTTCCATAGCATTTTTAACCGTAATAGTGATAAGGTTGGTGTCTGCATCCTTAAGCCTATGATGCTTTTCGCAGAGAAAACTCTACTGGGGCCCAGGTAAGTTGGTGTTTCCCATACCTGGCACCAGAGCCTTTGAAGATACGATTGTTTTCAGTATTATTTGACCATCCTTTCACCACTGTTTCAAGAATGGGAGTACTTTTCAATTGTTAGCATAAGAATCCTTCTTTGGAGATGAGAGATTTTTCTGGGTGGCAAGTGCAGGGCCTCTGTCAGTCCTGGGTTTGTTGGACTAGCGCCAGACATGAGAAGTGCGCATTTGTGTGAGAGGTGAATAGTGCGGATCCTGTTTCAGAACTTGTAACTGTTCTTCTCAGAATCATTTGATTCATCAGTTAGGAATGACGATGCCTTCTCCAGACCAATCGAAGGCTAGGCCAAAGTAACTCGATCTTTACAAGAGGTGTGTGGCAAAACTTTTGAAATAACCGCTAGGTTGAGAACTATTTGGTGTTTTTTCATAGCACTTTTCACCATAATTTTCATAAGATTGTTCTCTTCATCCTTAAGAATAGCGTAGTTTTCACAGACAGAAGTATGCTGAGGCCCAGTAAACTTGGCATTTCCAATAGTTGGTACTAGAGACTATAAAGAAAGTTTTCTTTTAAGTATTACTGCACTGTGGTTTCACCATTATTTTCAGAACCATGAGAAGTGCGCCTTTGTGGGACAGGTGAATAGTGCGGATCCTGTTTCAGTCTAAAGACTGAAACAGGATCCGCACTTTTCACCGTTCCTTTCAGAATCATTTGATTCATCAGCTAGGAATGGCGATTGCATCACCAGACCAATCGAAGGCTAGGCCAAAGTACCTCGATCTTTCCAAGAGGTCTGTGGCCGAACTTTTGAAAGAACCGCTAAGTGGAGAACTATTTGTTATTTTTCCGAAGCACTTTTCACCGTAATTGCCATAAGGTTGGTCTCTGCATCCTTAAGCATACCAGACTCTTCACAGACGAAACAGGCTGAGGCCCATGAATCTTGGCATTTCCAATAGTTGGTCCTAGAGACTACCAAGAAAGTGTTCTTTTAAGTATTATTCTGTTGTGGTTTCAGCATTATTTTCAGAACCCGAGCAGGGTTCTCGCATTAGCATAAGAATCTTGCCGGGTAGTTGGTATTTCATGGTGGGGTGTAAGTGCGGGGCTTCTGCCAGCCCTGCCTTTGATTTGTTTACCTCCAGAGTTGGAAAGTGCATAGTTGTGTGAGATGGGAAAAGTGTGGATCGTGCTTCAGATTTCATCCTGACACTTTGAAATGACCAGTGTGTTGGTAATTATTTGCCATTTCCATGGCGTTTGGCCCCGTAATAGTCATGAAGTCGGTCTCTGCATCCTGAAGCCTATGATGCTTTTTGCAGAGAAACCTCTGCTGAGGCCCAGGTAACTTGCTATTTCCCATAGCTGGCACAGGAGCCTTGGAAGATAGGATTGTTTTCAGTATTATTTCACCATTTTTTCACCACTGTTTCATGAACGGGAGCCCTTTTCAACCGTTAGCGGAAGAATCCTTCTTTGGAGATAAGATATTTTTCTGGGGTAGCAAGTGCAGGGCCTCTGTCAGTCCTGGGTTTGTTGGACTAGCGCCAGACATGAGAAGTGCGCCTTTTTGGGACAGGTGAATAGTGCGGATCCAGTTTCAGTCTAAAGACTAAAACTGGATCCGCACTTTTCACCGTTCCTTTCAGAATCATTTGATTCATCAGCTAGGAATGGCGATTGCTTCTCCAGACCACCGAAGGCTAGGCCAAAGTACCTGGATCTTTCCAAGAGGTGTGTGGCCCAACTTTTGAAAGAACCGCTAAGTGGAGAACTATTTGGTATTTTTTCGAAGCACTTTTCACCGTAGTTGTCATAAGGTTGGTCTCTGCATCCTTAAGCTTACGAGAGTTTTCACAGACGAAACAGGCTGAGGCCCAGTAATCTTGGCATTTCCAATAGTTTTTCCTAGAGACTAGCAAGAAAGTGTTCTTTTAAGTATTATTCCGTTGTGGTTTCAGCATTATTTTCAGAACCCGAGCAGGGTTCTCGCATTAGCATAAGAATCCTGCCTGGTAGTTGAGATTTCTGGGTGGGGTATAAGTTGGGGGATTCTGTCAGCCCTGCCTTTGATTTGTTTACCTCCAGAATTGGAAAGTGCATAATTGCGTGAGATGGGAAAAGTGTGGATCGTGTTTCAAGATTTCATACTGACATTTGAAATGATCAGTGTGTTGGTAATTATTTGCCATTTCCATGGCGTTTGGCACCGTAATAGTCATGAGGTCGGTCTCTGCATCCTGAAGCCTATGATGCTTTTTGCAGAGAAACCTCTGCTGAGGCCCAGTTAACTTGCTATTTCCCATAGCTGGCACAGTAGCCTTGGAAGATAGGATTGTTTTCAGTATTATTTCACCATTTTTTCACCACTGTTTGAAGAACGGGAGCCCTTTTCAACCGTTAGCGGAAGAATCCTTCTTTGGAGATGAGATATTTTTCTGGGGTGGCAAGTGCAGGGCCTCTGTCAGTCCTGGGTTTGTTGGACTAGCGCCAGACATGAGAAGTGCGCCTTTGTGGGACAGGTGAATAGTGCGGATCCTGTTTCAGTCTAAAGACTGAAACAGGATCCGCACTTTTCACCGTTCCTTTCAGAATCATTTGGTTCATCAGCTAGGAATGGCGATTGCTTCTCCAGACCAATCGAAGGCTAGGCCAATGTAACTCGATCTTTCCAAGAGGTGTGTGGCCCACCTTTTGAAAGAACCGCTAAGTGGAGAACTATTTGGTATTTTTCCGAATCACTTTTCACCGTAATTGTCCTAAGGTTGGTCTCTGCATCCTTAAGCATACCAGAGTTTTCACAGACGAAACAGGCTGAGGCCCATTAATCTTGGCATTTCCAATAGTTGGTCCCAGAGACTACCAAGAAAGTGTTCTTTTAAGTATTATTCTGTTGTGGTTTCAGCATTATTTTCAGAACCCGAGCAGGGTTCTCGCATTAGCATAAGAATCCTGCCTGGTAGTTGAGATTTCATGGTGGGGTGTAAGTGCGGGGCTTCTGTCAGCCCTGCCTTTGATTTGTTTACCTCCAGAGTTGGAAAGTGCATATTTGCGTGAGATGGGAAAAGTGTGGATGGTGCTTCAGATTTCATCCTGACACTTTGAAACGACCAGTGTGTTGGTAGTTATTTGCCATTTCCATGGCGTTTGGCACCGTAATAGTCATGAGGTCGGTCTCTGCATCCTGAAGCCTATGATGCTTTTTGCAGAGAAACCTCTGCTGAGGCCCAGGTAACTTGCTATTTCCCATAGCTGGCACAGGAGCCTTGGAAGATAGGATTGTTTTCAGTATTATTTCACCATTTTTTCACCACTGTTTCAAGAACGGGAGCCCTTTTCAACCGTTAGCAGAAGAATCCTTCTTTGGAGATGAGATATTTTTCTGAGGTGGCAAGTGCAGGGCCTCTGTCAGTCCTGGGTTTGTTGGACTAGCGCCAGACATGAGAAGTGCGCCTTTGTGGGACAGGTGAATAGTGCGGATCCTGTTTCAGTCTAAAGACTGAAACAGGATCCGCACTTTTCACCGTTTCTTTCAGAATCATTTGATTCATCAGCTAGGAATGGCGATTGCTTCTCCAGACCAATCGAAGGCTAGGCCAAAGTACCTCGACCTTTCCAAGAGGTGTGTGGCCCAACTTTTGAAAGAACCGCTAAGTGGAGAACTATTTGGTATTTTTTCGAAGCACTTTTCACCGTAGTTGTCATAAGGTTGGTCTCTGCATCCTTAAGCTTACGAGAGTTTTCACAGACGAAACAGGCTGAGGCCCAGTAATCTTGGCATTTCCAATAGTTTTTCCTAGAGACTAGCAAGAAAGTGTTCTTTTAAGTATTATTCCGTTGTGGTTTCAGCATTATTTTCAGAACCCGAGCAGGGTTCTCGCATTAGCATAAGAATCCTGCCTGGTAGTTGAGATTTCTGGGTGGGGTATAAGTTGGGGGATTCTGTCAGCCCTGCCTTTGATTTGTTTACCTCCAGAATTGGAAAGTGCATAATTGCGTGAGATGGGAAAAGTGTGGATCGTGTTTCAAGATTTCATACTGACATTTGAAATGATCAGTGTGTTGGTAATTATTTGCCATTTCCATGGCGTTTGGCACCGTAATAGTCATGAGGTCGGTCTCTGCATCCTGAAGCCTATGATGCTTTTTGCAGAGAAACCTCTGCTGAGGCCCAGGTAACTTGCTACTTCCCATAGCTGGCACAGGAGCCTTGGAAGATAGGATTGTTTTCAGTATTATTTCACCATTTTTTCACCACTGTTTCAAGAACGGGAGCACTTTTCAACCGTTAGCGGAAGAATCCTTCTTTGGAGATGAGATATTTTTCTGGGGTGGCAAGTGCAGGGCCTCTGTCAGTCCTGGGTTTGTTGGACTAGCACCAGACATGAGAAGTGCGCCTTTGTGGGACAGGTGAATTGTGCGGATCCTGTTTCAGTCTAAAGACTGAAACAGGATCCGCACTTTTCACCGTTCCTTTCAGAATCATTTGATTCATCAGCTAGGAATGGCGATAGGTTCTCCAGACCAATCGAAGGCTAGGCCAAAGTAACTCGATCTTTCCAAGAGGTGTGTGGCCCAACTTTTGAAAGAACCGCTAAGTGGAGAACTATTTGGTATTTTTCCTAAGCACTTTTCACCGTAATTGTCCTAAGGTTGGTCTCTGCATCCTTAAGCATACCAGAGTTTTCACAGACGAAACAGGCTGAGGCCCATTAATCTTGGCATTTCGAATAGTTGGTCCTAGAGACTACCAAGAAAGTGTTCTTTTAAGTATTATTGTGTTGTGGTTTCAGCATTATTTTCAGAACACGAGCAGGGTTCTCGCATTAGCATAAGAATCCTGCCTGGTAGTTAAGATTTCATGGTGGGGTGTAAGTGCGGGGCTTCTGTCAGCCCTGCCTTTGATTTGTTTACCTCCAGAGTTGGAAAGTGCATATTCGGGTGAGATGGGAAAAGTGTGGATCGTGCTTCAGATTTCATCCTGACACTTTGAAATGACCAGTGTGTTGGTAATTATTTGCCATTTCCATGGCGTTTGGCACCGTAATAGTCATGAGGTCGGTCTCTGCATCCTTAAGCCTATGATGCTTTTTGCAGAGAAACCTCTGCTGAGGCCCAGGTAACCTGCTATTTCCCATAGCTGGCACAGGAGCCTTGGAAGATAGGATTGTTTGCAGTATTATTTCACCATTTTTTCACCACTGTTTCAAGAACGGGAGCCCTTTTCAACCATTAGCGGAAGAATCCTTCTTTGGAGATGAGATATTTTTCTGGGGTGGCAAGTGCAGGGCCTCTGTCAGTCCTGGGTTTGTTGGACTAGCGCCAGACATGAGAAGTGCGCCTTTGTGGGACAGGTGAATAGTGCGGATCCTGTTTCAGTCTAAAGACTGAAACAGGATCCGCACTTTTCACCGTTCCTTTCAGAATCATTTGATTCATAAGCTAGGAATGCCGATTGCTTCTCCAGACCAATCGAAGGCTAGGCCAAAGTAACTCGATCTTTCCAAGAGGTGTGTGGCCCAACTTTTGAAAGAACGGCTAAGTGGAGAACTATTTGGTATTTTTCCTAAGCACTTTTCACCGTAATTGTCCTAAGGTTGGTCTCTGCATCCTTAAGCATACCAGAGTTTTCACAGACGAAACAGGCTGAGGCCCATTAATCTTGGCATTTCCAATAGTTGGTCCTAGAGACTACCAAGAAAGTGTTCTTTTAAGTATTATTCCGTTGTGGTTTCAGCATTATTTTCAGAACACGAGCAGGGTTCTCGCATTAGCATAAGAATCCTGCCTGGTAGTTGAGATTTCATGGTGGGGTGTAAGTGCGGGGCTTCTGTCAGCCCTGCCTTTGATTTGTTTACCTCCAGAGTTGGAAAGTGCATATTCGGGTGAGATGGGAAAAGTGTGGATCGTGCTTCAGATTTCATCCTGACACTTTGAAATGACCAGTGTGTTGGTAATTATTTGCCATTTCCATGGCGTTTGGCACCGTAATAGTCATGAGGTCGGTCTCTGCATCCTGAAGCCTATGATGCTTTTTGCAGAGAAACCTCTGCTGAGGCCCAGGTAACTTGCTATTTCCCATAGCTGGCACAGGAGCCTTGGAAGATAGGATTGTTTTCAGTATTATTTCACCATTTTTTCACCACTGTTTCAAGAAAGGGAGCCCTTTTCAACCGTTAGCGGAAGAATCCTTCTTTGGAGATGAGATATTTTTCTGGGGTGGCAAGAGCAGGGCCTCTGTCAGTCCTGGGTTTGTTGGACTAGCGCCAGACATGAGAAGTGCGCCTTTGTGGGACAGGTGAATAGTGCGGATCCTGTTTCAGTCTAAAGACTGAAACAGGATCCGCACTTTTCACCGTTCCTTTCAGAATCATTTGATTCATCAGCTAGGAATGGCGATTGCTTCTCCAGAACAATCGAAGGCTAGGCCAAAGTACCTCGATCTTTCCAAGAGGTGTGTGGCCCAAGTTTTGAAAGAACCGCTAAGTGGAGAACTATTTGGTATTTTTCCGAAGCACTTTTCACCGTAATTGTCCTAAGGTTGGTCTCTGCATCCTTAAGCATACCAGACTTTTCACAGACGAAACAGGCTGAGGCCCAGTAATCTTGGCATTTCCAATAGTTGGTCCTAGAGACTACCAAGAAAGTGTTCTTTTAAGTATTATTCTGTTGTGGTTTCAGCATTATTTTCAGAACCCGAGCAATGTTCTCGCATTAGCATAAGAATCCTGCCTGGTAGTTGAGATTTCATGGTGGGGTGTAAGTGCGGAGCTTCTGTCAGCCCTGCCTTTGATTTGTTTACCTCCAGAGTTGGAAAGTGCATATTTGCGTGAGATGGGAAAAGTGTGGATCGTGCTTCAGATTTCATCCTGACACTTTGAAATGACCAGTGTGTTGGTAATTATTTGCCATTTCCATGGCGTTTGGCACCGTAATAGTCATGAGGTCGGTCTCTGCATCCTGAAGCCTATGATGCTTTTTGCAGAGAAACCTCTGCTGAGGCCCAGGTAACTTGCTACTTCCCATAGCTGGCACAGGAGCCTTGGAAGATAGGATTGTTTTCAGTATTATTTCACCATTTTTTCACCACTGTTTTAAGAACGGGAGCACTTTTCAACCGTTAGCGGAAGAATCCTTCTTTGGAGATGAGATATTTTTCTGGGGTGGCAAGTGCAGGGCCTCTGTCAGTCCTGGGTTTGTTGGACTAGCGCCAGACATGAGAAGTGCGCCTTTGTGGGACAGGTGAATTGTGCGGATCCTGTTTCAGTCTAAAGACTGAAACAGGATCCGCACTTTTCACCGTTCCTTTCAGAATCATTTGATTCATCAGCTAGGAATGGCGATTGGTTCTCCAGACCAATCGAAGGCTAGGCCAAAGTAACTCGATCTTTCCAAGAGGTGTGTGGCCCAACTTTTGAAAGAACCGCTAAGTGGAGAACTATTTGGTATTTTTCCTAAGCACTTTTCACCGTAATTGTCCTAAGGTTGGTCTCTGCATCCTTAAGCATACCAGAGTTTTCACAGACGAAACAGGCTGAGACCCATTAATCTTGGCATTTCCAATAGTTGGTCCTAGAGACTACCAAGAAAGTGTTCTTTTAAGTATTATTGTGTTGTGGTTTCAGCATTATTTTCAGAACACGAGCAGGGTTCTCGCATTAGCATAAGAATCCTGCCTGGTAGTTGAGATTTCATGGTGGGGTGTAAGTGCGGGGCTTCTGTCAGCCCTGCCTTTGATTTGTTTACCTCCAGAGTTGGAAAGTGCATATTTGGGTGAGATGGGAAAAGTGTGGATCGTGCTTCAGATTTCATCCTGACACTTTGAAATGACCAGTGTGTTCGTAATTATTTGCCATTTCCATGGCGTTTGGCACCGTAATAGTCATGAGGTCGGTCTCTGTATCCTGAAGCCTATGATGCTTTTTGCAGAGAATCCTCTGCTGAGGCCCAGGTAACCTGCTATTTCCCATAGCTGGCACAGGAGCCTTGGAAGATAGGATTGTTTGCAGTATTATTTCACCATTTTTTCACCACTGTTTCAAGAACGGGAGCCCTTTTCAACCTTTAGCGGAAGAATCCTTCTTTGGAGATGAGATATTTTTCTGGGGTGGCAAGTGCAGGGCCTCTGTCAGTCCTGGGTTTGTTGGACTAGCGCAGACATGAGAAGTGCGCCTTTGTGGGACAGGTGAATAGTGCGGATCCTGTTTCAGTCTAAAGACTGAAACAGGATCCGCACTTTTCACCGTTCCTTTCAGAATCATTTGATTCATCAGCTAGGAATGCCGATTGCTTCTCCAGACCAATCGAAGGCTAGGCCAAAGTAACTCGATCTTTCCAAGAGGTGTGTGGCCCAACTTTTGAAAGAACCGCTAAGTGGAGAACTATTTGGTATTTTTCCTAAGCACTTTTCACCGTAATTGTCCTAAGGTTGGTCTCTGCATCCTTAAGCATACCAGAGTTTTCACAGACGAAACAGGCTGAGGCCCATTAATCTTGGCATTTCCAATAGTTGGTCCTAGAGACTACCAAGAAAGTGTTCTTTTAAGTATTATTCCGTTGTGGTTTCAGCATTATTTTCAGTACCCAAGCAGGGTTCTCGCATTAGCATAAGAATCCTGCCTGGTAGTTGAGATTTCATGGTGGGGTGTAAGTGCGGGGCTTCTGTCAGCCCTGCCTTTGATTTGTTTACCTCCAGAGTTGGAAAGTGCATATTTGCGTGAGATGGGAAAAGTGTGGATCGTGCTTCAGATTTCAACCTGACACTTTGAAATGACCAGTGTGTTGGTAATTATTTGACATTTCCATGGCGTTTGGCACCGTAATAGTCATGAGGTCGGTCTCTGCATCCTGAAGCCTATGATGCTTTTTGCAGAGAAACCTCTGCTGAGGCCCAGGTAACTTGCTATTTCCCATAGCTGGCACAGGAGCCTTGGAAGATAGGACTGTTTTCAGTATTATTTCACCATTTTTTCACCACTGTTTCAAGAACGGGAGCCCTTTTCAACCGTTAGCGGAAGAATCCTTCTTTGGAGATGAGATATTTTTCTGGGGTGGCAAGAGCAGGGCCTCTGTCAGTCCTGGGTTTGTTGGACTAGCGCCAGACATGAGAAGTGCGCCTTTGTGGGACAGGTGAATAGTGCGGATCCTGTTTCAGTCTAAAGACTGAAACAGGATCCGCACTTTTCACCGTTCCTTTCAGAATCATTTGATTCTTCAGCTAGGAATGGCGATTGCTTCTCCAGACCAATCGAAGGCTAGGCCAAAGTAACTCGATCTTTCCAAGAGGTGTGTGGCCCAACTTTTGAAAGAACCGCTAAGTGGAGAACTATTTGGTATTTTTCCTAAGCACTTTTCACCGTAATTGTCCTAAGGTTGGTCTCTGCATCCTTAAGCATACCAGAGTTTTCACAGACGAAACAGGCTGAGGCCCATTAATCTTGGCATTTCCAATAGTTGGTCCTAGAGACTACCAAGAAAGTGTTCTTTTAAGTATTATTCCGTTGTGGTTTCAGCATTATTTTCAGTACCCAAGCAGGGTTCTCGCATTAGCATAAGAATCCTGCCTGGTAGTTGAGATTTCATGGTGGGGTGTAAGTGCGGGGCTTCTGTCAGCCCTGCCTTTGATTTGTTTACCTCCAGAGTTGGAAAGTGCATATTTGCGTGAGATGGGAAAAGTGTGGATCGTGCTTCAGATTTCAACCTGACACTTTGAAATGACCAGTGTGTTGGTAATTATTTGCCATTTCCATGGCGTTTGGCACCGTAATAGTCATGAGGTCGGTCTCTGCATCCTGAAGCCTATGATGCTTTTTGCAGAGAAACCTCTGCTGAGGCCCAGGTAACTTGCTATTTCCCATAGCTGGCACAGGAGCCTTGGAAGATAGGACTGTTTTCAGTATTATTTCACCATTTTTTCACCACTGTTTCAAGAACGGGAGCCCTTTTCAACCGTTAGCGGAAGAATCCTTCTTTGGAGATGAGATATTTTTCTGGGGTGGCAAGAGCAGGGCCTCTGTCAGTCCTGGGTTTGTTGGACTAGCGCCAGACATGAGAAGTGCGCCTTTGTGGGACAGGTGAATAGTGCGGATCCTGTTTCAGTCTAAAGACTGAAACAGGATCCGCACTTTTCACCGTTCATTTCAGAATCATTTGATTCATCAGCTAGGAATGGCGATTGCTTCTCCAGAACAATCGAAGGCTAGGCCACAGTACCTCGATCTTTCCAAGAGGTGTGTGGCCCAACTTTTGAAAGAACCGCTAAGTGGAGAACTATTTGGTATTTTTCCGAAGCACTTTTCACCGTAATTGTCCTAAGGTTGGTCTCTGCATCCTTAAGCATACCAGACTTTTCACAGACGAAACAGGCTGAGGCCCAGTAATCTTGGCATTTCCAATAGTTTGTCCTAGAGACTACCAAGAAAGTGTTCTTTTAAGTATTATTCTGTTGTGGTTTCAGCATTATTTTCAGAACCCGAGCAGGGTTCTCGCATTAGCATAAGAATCCTGCCTGGTAGTTGAGATTTCATGGTGGGGTGTAAGTGCGGGGCTTCTGTCAGCCCTGCCTTTGATTTGTTTACCTCCAGAGTTGGAAAGTGCATAGTTGCGTGAGATGGGAAAAGTGTGGATCGTGCTTCAGATTTCATCCTGACACTTTGAAATTACCAGTGTGTTGGTAATTATTTGCCATTTCCATGGCGTTTGGCACCGTAATAGTCATGAGGTCGGTCTCTGCATCCTGAAGCCTATGATGCTTTTTGCAGAGAAACCTCTGCTGAGGCCCAGGTAACTTGCTACTTCCCATAGCTGGCACAGGAGCCTTGGAAGATAGGATTGTTTTCAGTATTATTTCACCATTTTTTCACCACTGTTTCAAGAACGGGAGCACTTTTCAACCGTTAGCGGAAGAATCCTTCTTTGGAGATGAGATATTTTTCTGGGGTGGCAAGTGCAGGGCCTCTGCCAGTCCTGGGTTTGTTGGACTAGCGCCAGACATGAGAAGTGCGCCTTTGTGGGACAGGTGAATTGTGCGGATCCTGTTTCAGTCTAAAGACTGAAACAGGATCCGCACTTTTCACCGTTCCTTTCAGAATCATTTGATTCATCAGCTAGGAATGGCGATTGCTTCTCCAGACCAATCGAAGGCTAGGCCAAAGTAACTCGATCTTTCCAAGAGGTGTGTGGCCCAACTTTTGAAAGAACCGCTAAGTGGAGAACTATTTGGTATTTTTCCTAAGCACTTTTCACCGTAATTGTCCTAAGGTTGCTCTCTGCATCCTTAAGCATACCAGAGTTTTCACAGACGAAACAGGCTGAGGCCCATTAATCTTGGCATTTCCAATAGTTGGTCCTAGAGACTACCAAGAAAGTGTTCTTTTAAGTATTATTGTGTTGTGGTTTCAGCATTATTTTCAGAACCGGAGCAGGGTTCTCGCATTAGCATAAGAATCCTGCCTGGTAGTTGAGATTTCAGGGTGGGGTGTAAGTGCAGGGCTTCTGTCAGCCCTGCCTTTGATTTGTTTACCTCCAGAGTTGGAAAGTGCATATTTGCGTGAGATGGGAAAAGTGTGGATCGTGCTTCAGATTTCATCCTGACACTTTGAAATGACCAGTGTGTTGGTAATTATATGCCATTTCCATGGCGTTTGGCACCGTAATAGTCATGAGGTCGGTCTCTGCATCCTGAAGCCTATGATGCTTTTTGCAGAGAAACCTCTGCTGAGGCCCAGGTAACCTGCTATTTCCCATAGCTGGCACAGGAGCCTTGGAAGATAGGATTGTTTGCAGTATTATTTCACCATTTTTTCACCACTGTTTCAAGAACGGGAGCCCTTTTCAACCATTAGCGGAAGAATCCTTCTTTGGAGATGAGATATTTTTCTGGGGTGGCAAGTGCAGGGCCTCTGTCAGTCCTGGGTTTGTTGGACTAGCGCCAGACATGAGAAGTGCGCCTTTGTGGGACAGGTGAATAGTGCGGATCCTGTTTCTGTCTAAAGAATGAAACAGGATCCGCACTTTTCACCGTTCCTTTCAGAATCATTTGATTCATCAGCTAGGAATGCCGATTGCTTCTCCAGACCAATCGAAGGCTAGGCCAAAGTAACTCGATCTTTCCAAGAGGTGTGTGGCCCAACTTTTGAAAGAACCGCTAAGTGGAGAACTATTTGGTATTTTTCCTAAGCACTTTTCACCGTAACTGTCCTAAGGTTGGTCTCTGCATCCTTAAGCATACCAGAGTTTTCACAGACGAAACAGGCTGAGGCCCATTAATCTTGGCATTTCCAATAGTTGCTCCTAGAGACTACCAAGAAAGTGTTCTTTTAAGTATTATTCCGTTGTGGTTTCAGCATTATTTTCAGTACCCAAGCAGGGTTCTCGCATTAGCATAAGAATCCTGCCTGGTAGTTGAGGTTTCATGGTGGGGTGTAAGTGCGGGGCTTCTGTCAGCCCTGCCTTTGATTTGTTTACCTCCAGAGTTGGAAAGTGCATATTTGCGTGGGATGGGAAAAGTGTGGATCGTGATTCAGATTTCATCCTGACACTTTGAAATGACCAGTGTGTTGGTAATTATTTGCCATTTCCATGGCGTTTGGCACCGTAATAGTCATGAGGTCGGTCTCTGCATCCTGAAGCCTATGATGCTTTTTGCAGAGAAACCTCTGCTGAGGCCCAGGTAACTTGCTATTTCCCATAGCTGGCACAGGAGCCTTGGAAGATAGGATTGTTTTCAGTATTATTTCACCATTTTTTCACCACTGTTTCAAGAAAGGGAGCCCTTTTCACCCGTTAGCGGAAGAATCCTTCTTTGGAGATGAGATATTTTTCTGGGGTGGCAAGAGCAGGGCCTCTGTCAGTCCTGGGTTTGTTGGACTAGCGCCAGACATGAGAAGTGCGCCTTTGTGGGACAGGTGAATAGTGCGGATCCTGTTTCAGTCTAAAGACTGAAACAGGATCCGCACTTTTCACCGTTCCTTTCAGAATCATTTGATTCATCAGCTAGGAATGGCGATTGCTTCTCCAGAACAATCGAAGGCTAGGCCAAAGTACCTCGATCTTTCCAAGAGGTGTGTGGCCCAACTTTTGAAAGAACCGCTAAGTGGAGAACTATTTGGTATTTTTCCGAAGCACTTTTCACCGTAATTGTCCTAAGGTTGGTCTCTGCATCCTTAAGCATACCAGACTTTTCACAGACGAAACAGGCTGAGGCCCAGTAATCTTGGCATTTCCAATAGTTGGTCCTAGAGACTACCAAGAAAGTGTTCTTTTAAGTATTATTCTGTTGTGGTTTCAGCATTATTTTCAGAACCCGAGCAGGGTTCTCGCATTAGCATAAGAATCCTGCCTGGTAGTTGAGATTTCATGGTGGGGTGTAAGTGCGGGGCTTCTGTCAGCCCTGCCTTTGATTTGTTTACCTCCAGAGTTGGAAAGTGCATATTTGCGTGAGATGGGAAAAGTGTGGATCGTGCTTCAGATTTCATCCTGACACTTTGAAATGACCAGTGTGTTGGTAATTATTTGCCATTTCCATGGCGTTTGGCACCGTAATAGTCTTGAGGTCGGTCTCTGCATCCTGAAGCCTATGATGCTTTTTGCAGAGAAACCTCTGCTGAGGCCCAGGTAACTTGCTACTTCCCATAGCTGGCACAGGAGCCTTGGAAGATAGGATTGTTTTCAGTATTATTTCACCATTTTTTCACCACTGTTTCAAGAACGGGAGCACTTTTCAACCGTTAGCGGAAGAATCCTTCTTTGGAGATGAGATATTTTTCTGGGGTGGCAAGTGCAGGGCCTCTGTCAGTCCTGGGTTTGTTGGACTAGCGCCAGACATGAGAAGTGCGCCTTTGTGGGACAGGTGAATTGTGCGGATCCTGTTTCAGTCTAAAGACTGAAACAGGATCCGCACTTTTCACCGTTCCTTTAAGAATCATTTGATTCATCAGCTAGGAATGGCGATTGGTTCTCCAGACCAATCGAAGGCTAGGCCAAAGTAACTCGATCTTTCCAAGAGGTGTGTGGCCCAACTTTTGAAAGAACCGCTAAGTGGAGAACTATTTGGTATTTTTCCTAAGCACTTTTCACCGTAATTGTCCTAAGGTTGGTCTCTGCATCCTTAAGCATACCAGAGTTTTCACAGACGAAACAGGCTGAGGCCCATTAATCTTGGCATTTCCAATAGTTGGTCCTAGAGACTACCAAGAAAGTGTTCTTTTAAGTATTATTGTGTTGTGGTTTCAGCATTATTTTCAGAACCCGAGCAGGGTTCTCGCATTAGCATAAGAATCCTGCCTGGTAGTTGAGATTTCAGGGTGGGGTGTAAGTGCGGGGCTTCTGTCAGCCCTGCCTTTGATTTGTTTACCTCCAGAGTTGGAAAGTGCATATTCGGGTGAGATGGGAAAAGTGTGGATCGTGCTTCAGATTTCATCCTGACACTTTGAAATGACCAGTGTGTTGGTAATTATTTGCCATTTCCATGGCGTTTGGCACCGTAATAGTCATGAGGTCGGTCTCTGCATCCTGAAGCCTATGATGCTTTTTGCAGAGAAACCTCTGCTGAGGCCCAGGTAACCTGCTATTTCCCATAGCTGGCACAGGAGCCTTGGAAGATAGGATTGTTTGCAGTATTATTTCACCATTTTTTCACCACTGTTTCAAGAACGGGAGCCCTTTTGAACCATTAGCGGAAGAATCCTTCTTTGGAGATGAGATATTTTTCTGGGGTGGCAAGTGCAGGGCCTCTGTCAGTCCTGGGTTTGTTGGACTAGCGCCAGACATGAGAAGTGCGCCTTTGTGGGACAGGTGAATAGTGCGGATCCTGTTTCAGTCTAAAGACTGAAACAGGATCCGCACTTTTCACCGTTCCTTTCAGAATCATTTGATTCATCAGCTAGGAATGCCGATTGCTTCTCCAGACCAATCGAAGGCTAGGCCAAAGTAACTCGATCTTTCCAAGAGGTGTGTGGCCCAACTTTTGAAAGAACCGCTAAGTGGAGAACTATTTGGTATTTTTCCTAAGCACTTTTCACCGTAATTGTCCTAAGGTTGCTCTCTGCATCCTTAAGCATACCAGAGTTTTCACAGACGAAACAGGCTGAGGCCCATTAATCTTGGCATTTCCAATAGTTGGTCCTAGAGACTACCAAGAAAGTGTTCTTTTAAGTATTATTGTGTTGTGGTTTCAGCATTATTTTCAGAACACGAGGAGGGTTCTCGCATTAGCATAAGAATCCTGCCTGGTAGTTGAGATTTCATGGTGGGGTGTAAGTGCGGGGCTTCTGTCAGCCCTGCCTTTGATTTGTTTACCTCCAGAGTTGGAAAGTGCATATTCGGGTGAGATGGGAAAAGTGTGGATCGTGCTTCAGATTTCATCCTGACACTTTGAAATGACCAGTGTGTTGGTAATTATTTGCCATTTCCATGGCTTTTGGCACCGTAATAGTCATGAGGTCGGTCTCTGCATCCTGAAGCCTATGATGCTTTTTGCAGAGAAACCTCTGCTGAAGCCCAGGTAACTTGCTATTTCCCATAGCTGGCACAGGAGCCTTGGAAGATAGGATTGTTCTCAGTATTATTTCACCATTTTTTCACCACTGTTTCAAGAACGGGAGCCCTTTTCAACCGTTAGCGGAAGAATCCTTCTTTGGAGATGAGATATTTTTCTGGGGTGGCAAGAGCAGGGCCTCTGTCAGTCCTGGGTTTGTTGGACTAGCGCCAGACATGAGAAGTGCGCCTTTGTGGGACAGGTGAATAGTGCGGATCCTGTTTCAGTCTAAAGACTGAAACAGGATCCGCACTTTTCACCGTTCCTTTCAGAATCATTTGATTCATCAGCTAGGAATGGCGATTGGTTCTCCAGACCAATCGAAGGCTAGGCCAAAGTAACTCGATCTTTCCAAGAGGTGTGTGGCCCAACTTTTGAAAGAACCGCTAAGTGGAGAACTATTTGGTATTTTTCCTAAGCACTTTTCACCGTAATTGTCCTAAGGTTGGTCTCTGCATCCTTAAGCATACCAGAGTTTTCACAGACGAAACAGGCTGAGGCCCATTAATCTTGGCATTTCCAATAGTTGGTCCTAGAGACTACCAAGAAAGTGTTCTTTTAAGTATTATTGTGTTGTGGTTTCAGCATTATTTTCAGAACACGAGCAGGGTTCTCGCATTAGCATAAGAATCCTGCCTGGTAGTTGAGATTTCATGGTGGGGTGTAAGTGCGGGGCTTCTGTCAGCCCTGCCTTTGATTTGTTTACCTCCAGAGTTGGAAAGTGCATATTTGGATGAGATGGGAAAAGTGTCGATCGTGCTTCAGATTTCATCCTGACACTTTGAAATGACCAGTGTGTTGGTAATTATTTGCCATTTCCATGGCGTTTGGCACCGTAATAGTCATGAGGTCGGTCTCTGCATCCTGAAGCCTATGATGCTTTTTGCAGAGAAACCTCTGCTGAGGCCCAGGTAACCTGCTATTTCCCATAGCTGGCACAGGAGCCTTGGAAGATAGGATTGTTTGCAGTATTATTTCACCATTTTTTCACCACTGTTTCAAGAACGGGAGCCCTTTTCAACCATTAGCGGAAGAATCCTTCTTTGGAGATGAGATATTTTTCTGGGGTGGCAAGTGCAGGGCCTCTGTCTGTCCTGGGTTTGTTGGACTAGCGCCAGACATGAGAAGTGCGCCTTTGTGGGACAGGTGAATAGTGCGGATCCTGTTTCAGTCTAAAGACTGAAACAGGATCCGCACTTTTCACCGTTCCTTTCAGAATCATTTGATTCATCAGCTAGGAATACCGATTGCTTCTCCAGACCAATCGAAGGCTAGGCCAAAGTAACTTGATCTTTCCAAGAGGTGTGTGGCCCAACTTTTGAAAGAACCGCTAAGTGGAGAACTATTTGGTATTTTTCCTAAGCACTTTTCACCGTAATTGTCCTAAGGTTGGTCTCTGCATCCTTAAGCATACCAGAGTTTTCACAGACGAAACAGGCTGAGGCCCATTAATCTTGGCATTTCCAATAGTTGGTCCTAGAGACTACCAAGAAAGTGTTCTTTTAAGTATTATTTCGTTGTGGTTTCAGCATTATTTTCAGTACCCAAGCAGGTTTCTCGCATTAGCATAAGAATCCTGCCTGGTAGTTGAGATTTCATGGTGGGGTGAAAGTGCGGGGCTTCTGTCAGCCCTGCCTTTGATTTGTTTACCTCCAGAGTTGGAAAGTGCATATTTGCGTGAGATGGGAAAAGTGTGGATCGTGCTTCAGATTTCATCCTGACACTTTGAAATGACCAGTGTGTTGGTAATTATTTGCCATTTCCATGGGGTTTGGCCCCGTAATAGTCATGAGGTCGGTCTCTGCATCCTGAAGCCTATGATGCTTTTTGCAGAGAAACCTCTGCTGAGGCCCAGGTAACCTGCTATTTCCCATAGCTGGCACAGGAGCCTTGGAAGATAGGATTGTTTGCAGTATTATTTCACCATTTTTTCACCACTGTTTCAAGAACGGGAACCCTTTTCAACCATTAGCGGAAGAATCCTTCTTTGGAGATGAGATATTTTTCTGGGGTGGCAAGAGCAGGGCCTCTGTCAGTCCTGGGTTTGTTGGACTAGCGCCAGACATGAGAAGTGCGCCTTTGTGGGACAGGTGAATAGTGCGGATCCTGTTTCAGTCTAAAGACTGAAACAGGATCCGCACTTTTCACCGTTCCTTTCAGAATCATTTGATTCATCAGCTAGGAATGGCGATTGCTTCTCCAGACCAATCGAAGGCTAGGCCAAAGTAACTCGATCTTTCCAAGAGGTGTGTGGCCCAACTTTTGAAAGAACCGCTAAGTGGAGAACTATTTGGTATTTTTCCTAAGCACTTTTCACCGTAATTGTCCTAAGGTTGGTCTCTGCATCCTTAAGCATACCAGAGTTTTCACAGACGAAACAGGCTGAGACCCATTAATCTTGGCATTTCCAATAGTTGGTCCTAGAGACTACCAAGAAAGTGTTCTTTTAAGTATTATTCCGTTGTGGTTTCAGCATTATTTTCAGTACCCAAGCAGGGTTCTCGCATTAGCATAAGAATCCTGCCTGGTAGTTGAGATTTCATGGTGGGGTGTAAGTGCGGGGCTTCTGTCAGCCCTGCCTTTGATTTGTTTACCTCCAGAGTTGGAAAGTGCATATTTGCGTGAGATGGGAAAAGTGTGGATCGTGCTTCAGATTTCAACCTGACACTTTGAAATGACCAGTGTGTTGGTAATTATTTGCCATTTCCATGGCGTTTGGCACCGTAATAGTCATGAGGTCGGTCTCTGCATCCTGAAGCCTATGATGCTTTTTGCAGAGAAACCTCTGCTGAGGCCCAGGTAACTTGCTATTTCCCATAGCTGGCACAGGAGCCTTGGAAGATAGGACTGTTTTCAGTATTATTTCACCATTTTTTCACCACTGTTTCAAGAACGGGAGCCCTTTTCAACCGTTAGCGGAAGAATCCTTCTTTGGAGATGAGATATTTTTCTGGGGTGGCAAGAGCAGGGCCTCTGTCAGTCCTGGGTTTGTTGGACTAGCGCCAGACATGAGAAGTGCGCCTTTGTGGGACAGGTGAATAGTGCGGATCCTGTTTCAGTCTAAAGACTGAAACAGGATCCGCTCTTTTCACCGTTCCTTTCAGAATCATTTGATTCATCAGCTAGGAATGGCGATTGCTTCTCCAGACCAATCGAAGGCTAGGCCAAAGTAACTCGATCTTTCCAAGAGGTGTGTGGCCCAACTTTTGAAAGAACCGCTAAGTGGAGAACTATTTGGTATTTTTCCTAAGCACTTTTCACCGTAATTGTCCTAAGGTTGGTCTCTGCATCCTTAAGCATACCAGAGTTTTCACAGACGAAACAGGCTGAGGCCCATTAATCTTGGCATTTCCAATAGTTGGTCCTAGAGACTACCAAGAAAGTGTTCTTTTAAGTATTATTGTGTTGTGGTTTCAGCATTATTTTCAGAACACGAGCAGGGTCCTCGCATTAGCATAAGAATCCTGCCTGGTAGTTGAGATTTCAGGGTGGGGTGTAAGTGCGGGGCTTCTGTCAGCCCTGCCTTTGATTTGTTTACCTCCAGAGTTGGAAAGTGCATAGTTGCGTGAGATGGGAAAAGTGTGGATCGTGCTTCAGATTTCATCCTGACACTTTGAAATGACCAGTGTGTTGGTAATTATTTGCCATTTCCATGGCGTTTGGCACCGTAATAGTCATGAGGTCGGTCTCTGCATCCTGAAGCCTATGATGCTTTTTGCAGAGAAACCTCTGCTGAGGCCCAGGTAACCTGCTATTTCCCATAGCTGGCACAGGAGCCTTGGAAGATAGGATTGTTTGCAGTATTATTTCACCATTTTTTCACCACTGTTTCAAGAAAGGGAGCCCTTTTCAACCATTAGCGGAAGAATCCTTCTTTGGAGATGAGATATTTTTCTGGGGTGGCAAATGCAGGGCCTCTGTCAGTCCTGGGTTTCTTGGACTAGCGCCAGACATGAGAAGTGCGCCTTTGTGGGACAGGTGAATAGTGCGGATCCTGTTTCAGTCTAAAGACTGAAACAGGATCCGCACTTTTCACCGTTCCTTTCAGAATCATTTGATTCATCAGCTAGGAATGCCGATTGCTTCTCCAGACCAATCGAAGGCTAGGCCAAAGTAACTCGATCTTTCCAAGAGGTGTGTGGCCCAACTTTTGAAAGAACCGCTAAGTGGAGAACTATTTGGTATTTTTCCGAAGCACTTTTCACCGTAATTGTCCTAAGGTTGGTCTCTGCATCCTTAATCATACCAGACTTTTCACAGACGAAACAGGCTGAGGCCCAGTAATCTTGGCATTTCCAATAGTTGGTCCTAGAGACTACCAAGAAAGTGTTCTTTTAAGTATTATTCTGTTGTGGTTTCAGCATTATTTTCAGAACCCGAGCAATGTTCTCGCATTAGCATAAGAATCCTGCCTGGTAGTTGAGATTTCATGGTGGGGTGTAAGTGCGGAGCTTCTGTCAGCCCTGCCTTTGATTTGTTTACCTCCAGAGTTGGAAAGTGCATATTTGCGTGAGATGGGAAAAGTGTGGATCGTGCTTCAGATTTCATCCTGACACTTTGAAATGACCAGTGTGTTGGTAATTATTTGCCATTTCCATGGCGTTTGGCACCGTAATAGTCATGAGGTCGGTCTCTGCATCCTGAAGCCTATGATGCTTTTTGCAGAGAAACCTCTGCTGAGGCCCAGGTAACTTGCTACTTCCCATAGCTGGCACAGGAGCCTTGGAAGATAGGATTGTTTTCAGTATTATTTCACCATTTTTTCACCACTGTTTTAAGAACGGGAGCACTTTTCAACCGTTAGCGGAAGAATCCTTCTTTGGAGATGAGATATTTTTCTGGGGTGGCAAGTGCAGGGCCTCTGTCAGTCCTGGGTTTGTTGGACTAGCGCCAGACATGAGAAGTGCGCCTTTGTGGGACAGGTGAATTGTGCGGATCCTGTTTCAGTCTAAAGACTGAAACAGGATCCGCACTTTTCACCGTTCCTTTCAGAATCATTTGATTCATCAGCTAGGAATGGCGATTGGTTCTCCAGACCAATCGAAGGCTAGGCCAAAGTAACTCGATCTTTCCAAGAGGTGTGTGGCCCAACTTTTGAAAGAACCGCTAAGTGGAGAACTATTTGGTATTTTTCCTAAGCACTTTTCACCGTAATTGTCCTAAGGTTGGTCTCTGCATCCTTAAGCATACCAGAGTTTTCACAGACGAAACAGGCTGAGACCCATTAATCTTGGCATTTCCAATAGTTGGTCCTAGAGACTACCAAGAAAGTGTTCTTTTAAGTATTATTGTGTTGTGGTTTCAGCATTATTTTCAGAACACGAGCAGGGTTCTCGCATTAGCATAAGAATCCTGCCTGGTAGTTGAGATTTCATGGTGGGGTGTAAGTGCGGGGCTTCTGTCAGCCCTGCCTTTGATTTGTTTACCTCCAGAGTTGGAAAGTGCATATTTGGGTGAGATGGGAAAAGTGTGGATCGTGCTTCAGATTTCATCCTGACACTTTGAAATGACCAGTGTGTTCGTAATTATTTGCCATTTCCATGGCGTTTGGCACCGTAATAGTCATGAGGTCGGTCTCTGCATCCTGAAGCCTATGATGCTTTTTGCAGAGAAACCTCTGCTGAGGCCCAGGTAACCTGCTATTTCCCATAGCTGGCACAGGAGCCTTGGAAGATAGGATTGTTTGCAGTATTATTTCACCATTTTTTCACCACTGTTTCAAGAACGGGAGCCCTTTTCAACCATTAGCGGAAGAATCCTTCTTTGGAGATGAGATATTTTTCTGGGGTGGCAAGTGCAGGGCCTCTGTCAGTCCTGGGTTTGTTGGACTAGCGCCAGACATGAGAAGTGCGCCTTTGTGGGACAGGTGAATAGTGCGGATCCTGTTTCAGTCTAAAGACTGAAACAGGATCCGCACTTTTCACCGTTCCTTTCAGAATCATTTGATTCATCAGCTAGGAATGCCGATTGCTTCTCCAGACCAATCGAAGGCTAGGCCAAAGTAACTCGATCTTTCCAAGAGGTGTGTGGCCCAACTTTTGAAAGAACCGCTAAGTGGAGAACTATTTGGTATTTTTCCTAAGCACTTTTCACCGTAATTGTCCTAAGGTTGGTCTCTGCATCCTTAAGCATACCAGAGTTTTCACAGACGAAACAGGCTGAGGCCCATTAATCTTGGCATTTCCAATAGTTGGTCCTAGAGACTACCAAGAAAGTGTTCCTTTAAGTATTATTCCGTTGTGGTTTCAGCATTATTTTCAGTACCCAAGCAGGGTTCTCGCATTAGCATAAGAATCCTGCCTGGTAGTTGAGATTTCATGGTGGGGTGTAAGTGCGGGGCTTCTGTCAGCCCTGCCTTTGATTTGTTTACCTCCAGAGTTGGAAAGTGCATATTTGCGTGAGATGGGAAAAGTGTGGATCGTGCTTCAGATTTCAACCTGACACTTTGAAATGACCAGTGTGTTGGTAATTATTTGCCATTTCCATGGCGTTTGGCACCGTAATAGTCATGAGGTCGGTCTCTGCATCCTGAAGCCTATGATGCTTTTTGCAGAGAAACCTCTGCTGAGGCCCAGGTAACTTGCTATTTCCCATAGCTGGCACAGGAGCCTTGGAAGATAGGACTGTTTTCAGTATTATTTCACCATTTTTTCACCACTGTTTCAAGAACGGGAGCCCTTTTCAACCGTTAGCGGAAGAATCCTTCTTTGGAGATGAGATATTTTTCTGGGGTGGCAAGAGCAGGGCCTCTGTCAGTCCTGGGTTTGTTGGACTAGCGCCAGACATGAGAAGTGCGCCTTTGTGGGACAGGTGAATAGTGCGGATCCTGTTTCAGTCTAAAGACTGAAACAGGATCCGCACTTTTCACCGTTCCTTTCAGAATCATTTGATTCTTCAGCTAGGAATGCCGATTGCTTCTCCAGACCAATCGAAGGCTAGGCCAAAGTAACTCGATCTTTCCAAGAGGTGTGTGGCCCAACTTTTGAAAGAACCGCTAAGTGGAGAACTATTTGGTATTTTTCCTAAGCACTTTTCACCGTAATTGTCCTAAGGTTGGTCTCTGCATCCTTAAGCATACCAGAGTTTTCACAGACGAAACAGGCTGAGGCCCATTAATCTTGGCATTTCCAATAGTTGGTCCTAGAGACTACCAAGAAAGTGTTCCTTTAAGTATTATTCCGTTGTGGTTTCAGCATTATTTTCAGTACCCAAGCAGGGTTCTCGCATTAGCATAAGAATCCTGCCTGGTAGTTGAGATTTCATGGTGGGGTGTAAGTGCGGGGCTTCTGTCAGCCCTGCCTTTGATTTGTTTACCTCCAGAGTTGGAAAGTGCATATTTGCGTGAGATGGGAAAAGTGTGGATCGTGCTTCAGATTTCAACCTGACACTTTGAAATGACCAGTGTGTTGGTAATTATTTGCCATTTCCATGGCGTTTGGCACCGTAATAGTCATGAGGTCGGTCTCTGCATCCTGAAGCCTATGATGCTTTTTGCAGAGAAACCTCTGCTGAGGCCCAGGTAACTTGCTATTTCCCATAGCTGGCACAGGAGCCTTGGAAGATAGGACTGTTTTCAGTATTATTTCACCATTTTTTCACCACTGTTTCAAGAACGGGAGCCCTTTTCAACCGTTAGCGGAAGAATCCTTCTTTGGAGATGAGATATTTTTCTGGGGTGGCAAGAGCAGGGCCTCTGTCAGTCCTGGGTTTGTTGGACTAGCGCCAGACATGAGAAGTGCGCCTTTGTGGGACAGGTGAATAGTGCGGATCCTGTTTCAGTCTAAAGACTGAAACAGGATCCGCACTTTTCACCGTTCCTTTCAGAATCATTTGATTCTTCAGCTAGGAATGCCGATTGCTTCTCCAGACCAATCGAAGGCTAGGCCAAAGTAACTCGATCTTTCCAAGAGGTGTGTGGCCCAACTTTTGAAAGAACCGCTAAGTGGAGAACTATTTGGTATTTTTCCTAAGCACTTTTCACCGTAATTGTCCTAAGGTTGGTCTCTGCATCCTTAAGCATACCAGAGTTTTCACAGACGAAACAGGCTGAGGCCCATTAATCTTGGCATTTCCAATAGTTGTTCCTAGAGACTACCAAGAAAGTGTTCTTTTAAGTATTATTCCGTTGTGGTTTCAGCATTATTTTCAGTACCCAAGCAGGGTTCTCGCATTAGCATAAGAATCCTGCCTGGTAGTTGAGATTTCATGGTGGGGTGTAAGTGCGGGGCTTCTGTCAGCCCTGCCTTTGATTTGTTTACCTCCAGAGTTGGAAAGTGCATATTTGCGTGAGATGGGAAAAGTGTGGATCGTGCTTCAGATTTCAACCTGACACTTTGAAATGACCAGTGTGTTGGTAATTATTTGCCATTTCCATGGCGTTTGGCACCGTAATAGTCATGAGGTCGGTCTCTGCATCCTGAAGCCTATGATGCTTTTTGCAGAGAAACCTCTGCTGAGGCCCAGGTAACTTGCTATTTCCCATAGCTGGCACAGGAGCCTTGGAAGATAGGACTGTTTTCCGTATTATTTCACCATTTTTTCACCACTGTTTCAAGAACGGGAGCCCTTTTCAACCGTTAGCGGAAGAATCCTTCTTTGGAGATGAGATATTTTTCTGGGGTGGCAAGAGCAGGGCCTCTGTCAGTCCTGGGTTTGTTGGACTAGCGCCAGACATGAGAAGTGCGCCTTTGTGGGACAGGTGAATTGTGCGGATCCTGTTTCAGTCTAAAGACTGAAACAGGATCCGCACTTTTCACCGTTCCTTTCAGAATCATTTGATTCATCAGCTAGGAATGGCGATTGCTTCTCCAGACCAATCGAAGGCTAGGCCAAAGTAACTCGATCTTTCCAAGAGGTGTGTGGCCCAACTTTTGAAAGAACCGCTAAGTGGAGAACTATTTGGTATTTTTCCTAAGCACTTTTCACCGTAATTGTCCTAAGGTTGGTCTCTGCATCCTTAAGCATACCAGAGTTTTCACAGACGAAACAGGCTGAGGCCCATTAATCTTGGCATTTCCAATAGTTGGTCCTAGAGACTACCAAGAAAGTGTTCTTTTAAGTATTATTGTGTTGTGGTTTCAGCATTATTTTCAGAACCGGAGCAGGGTTCTCGCATTAGCATAAGAATCCTGCCTGGTAGTTGAGATTTCAGGGTGGGGTGTAAGTGCAGGGCTTCTGTCAGCCCTGCCTTTGATTTGTTTACCTCCAGAGTTGGAAAGTGCATATTTGCGTGAGATGGGAAAAGTGTGGATCGTGCTTCAGATTTCATCCTGACACTTTGAAATGACCAGTGTGTTGGTAATTATATGCCATTTCCATGGCGTTTGGCACCGTAATAGTCATGAGGTCGGTCTCTGCATCCTGAAGCCTATGATGCTTTTTGCAGAGAAACCTCTGCTGAGGCCCAGGTAACCTGCTATTTCCCATAGCTGGCACAGGATCCTTGGAAGATAGGATTGTTTGCAGTATTATTTCACCATTTTTTCACCACTGTTTCAAGAACGGGAGCCCTTTTCAACCATTAGCGGAAGAATCCTTCTTTGGAGATGAGATATTTTTCTGGGGTGGCAAGTGCAGGGCCTCTGTCAGTCCTGGGTTTGTTGGACTAGCGCCAGACATGAGAAGTGCGCCTTTGTGGGACAGGTGAATAGTGCGGATCCTGTTTCTGTCTAAAGAATGAAACAGGATCCGCACTTTTCACCGTTCCTTTCAGAATCATTTGATTCATCAGCTAGGAATGCCGATTGCTTCTCCAGACCAATCGAAGGCTAGGCCAAAGTAACTCGATCTTTCCAAGAGGTGTGTGGCCCAACTTTTGAAAGAACCGCTAAGTGGAGAACTATTTGGTATTTTTCCTAAGCACTTTTCACCGTAACTGTCCTAAGGTTGGTCTCTGCATCCTTAAGCATACCAGAGTTTTCACAGACGAAACAGGCTGAGGCCCATTAATCTTGGCATTTCCAATAGTTGCTCCTAGAGACTACCAAGAAAGTGTTCTTTTAAGTATTATTCCGTTGTGGTTTCAGCATTATTTTCAGTACCCAAGCAGGGTTCTCGCATTAGCATAAGAATCCTGCCTGGTAGTTGAGGTTTCATGGTGGGGTGTAAGTGCGGGGCTTCTGTCAGCCCTGCCTTTGATTTGTTTACCTCCAGAGTTGGAAAGTGCATATTTGCGTGAGATGGGAAAAGTGTGGATCGTGATTCAGATTTCATCCTGACACTTTGAAATGACCAGTGTGTTGGTAATTATTTGCCATTTCCATGGCGTTTGGCACCGTAACAGTCATGAGGTCGGTCTCTGCATCCTGAAGCCTATGATGCTTTTTGCAGAGAAACCTCTGCTGAGGCCCAGGTAACTTGCTATTTCCCATAGCTGGCACAGGAGCCTTGGAAGATAGGATTGTTTTCAGTATTATTTCACCATTTTTTCACCACTGTTTCAAGAAAGGGAGCCCTTTTCAACCGTTAGCTTAAGAATCCTTCTTTGGAGATGAGATATTTTTCTGGGGTGGCAAGAGCAGGCCCTCTGTCAGTCCTGGGTTTGTTGGACTAGCGCCAGACATGAGAAGTGCGCCTTTGTGGGACAGGTGAATAGTGCGGATCCTGTTTCAGTCTAAAGACTGAAACAGGATCCGCACTTTTCACCGTTCCTTTCAGAATCATTTGATTCATCAGCTAGGAATGGCGATTGCTTCTCCAGAACAATCGAAGGCTAGGCCAAAGTACCTCGATCTTTCCAAGAGGTGTGTGGCCCAACTTTTGAAAGAACCGCTAAGTGGAGAACTATTTGGTATTTTTCCGAAGCACTTTTCACAGTAATTGTCCTAAGGTTGGTCTCTGCATCCTTAAGCATACCAGACTTTTCACAGACGAAACAGGCTGAGGCCCAGTAATCTTGGCATTTCCAATAGTTTGTCCTAGAGACTACCAAGAAAGTGTTCTTTTAAGTATTATTCTGTTGTGGTTTCAGCATTATTTTCAGAACCCGAGCAGGGTTCTCGCATTAGCATAAGAATCCTGCCTGGTAGTTGAGATTTCATGGTGGGGTGTAAGTGCGGGGCTTCTGTCAGCCCTGCCTTTGATTTGTTTACCTCCAGAGTTGGAAAGTGCATAGTTGCGTGAGATGGGAAAAGTGTGGATCGTGCTTCAGATTTCATCCTGACACTTTGAAATGACCAGTGTGTTGGTAATTATTTGCCATTTCCATGGCGTTTGGCACCGTAATAGTCATGAGGTCGGTCTCTGCATCCTGAAGCCTATGATGCTTTTTGCAGAGAAACCTCTGCTGAGGCCCAGGTAACTTGCTACTTCCCATAGCTGGCACAGGAGCCTTGGAAGATAGGATTGTTTTCAGTATTATTTCACCATTTTTTCACCACTGTTTCAAGAACGGGAGCACTTTTCAACCGTTAGCGGAAGAATCCTTCTTTGGAGATGAGATATTTTTCTGGGGTGGCAAGTGCAGGGCCTCTGCCAGTCCTGGGTTTGTTGGACTAGCGCCAGACATGAGAAGTGCGCCTTTGTGGGACAGGTGAATTGTGCGGATCCTGTTTCAGTCTAAAGACTGAAACAGGATCCGCACTTTTCACCGTTCCTTTCAGAATCATTTGATTCATCAGCTAGGAATGGCGATTGCTTCTCCAGACCAATCGAAGGCTAGGCCAAAGTAACTCGATCTTTCCAAGAGGTGTGTGGCCCAACTTTTGAAAGAACCGCTAAGTGGAGAACTATTTGGTATTTTTCCTAAGCACTTTTCACCGTAATTGTCCTAAGGTTGGTCTCTGCATCCTTAAGCATACCAGAGTTTTCACAGACGAAACAGGCTGAGGCCCATTAATCTTGGCATTTCCAATAGTTGGTCCTAGAGACTACCAAGAAAGTGTTCTTTTAAGTATTATTGTGTTGTGGTTTCAGCATTATTTTCAGAACCGGAGCAGGGTTCTCGCATTAGCATAAGAATCCTGCCTGGTAGTTGAGATTTCAGGGTGGGGTGTAAGTGCAGGGCTTCTGTCAGCCCTGCCTTTGATTTGTTTACCTCCAGAGTTGGAAAGTGCATATTTGCGTGAGATGGGAAAAGTGTGGATCGTGCTTCAGATTTCATCCTGACACTTTGAAATGACCAGTGTGTTGGTAATTATATGCCATTTCCATGGCGTTTGGCACCGTAATAGTCATGAGGTCGGTCTCTGCATCCTGAAGCCTATGATGCTTTTTGCAGAGAAACCTCTGCTGAGGCCCAGGTAACCTGCTATTTCCCATAGCTGGCACAGGAGCCTTGGAAGATAGGATTGTTTGCAGTATTATTTCACCATTTTTTCACCACTGTTTCAAGAACGGGAGCCCTTTTCAACCATTAGCGGAAGAATCCTTCTTTGGAGATGAGATATTTTTCTGGGGTGGCAAGTGCAGGGCCTCTGTCAGTCCTGGGTTTGTTGGACTAGCGCCAGACATGAGAAGTGCGCCTTTGTGGGACAGGTGAATAGTGCGGATCCTGTTTCTGTCTAAAGAATGAAACAGGATCCGCACTTTTCACCGTTCCTTTCAGAATCATTTGATTCATCAGCTAGGAATGCCGATTGCTTCTCCAGACCAATCGAAGGCTAGGCCAAAGTAACTCGATCTTTCCAAGAGGTGTGTGGCCCAACTTTTGAAAGAACCGCTAAGTGGAGAACTATTTGGTATTTTTCCTAAGCACTTTTCACCGTAACTGTCCTAAGGTTGGTCTCTGCATCCTTAAGCATACCAGAGTTTTCACAGACGAAACAGGCTGAGGCCCATTAATCTTGGCATTTCCAATAGTTGCTCCTAGAGACTACCAAGAAAGTGTTCTTTTAAGTATTATTCCGTTGTGGTTTCAGCATTATTTTCAGTACCCAAGCAGGGTTCTCGCATTAGCATAAGAATCCTGCCTGGTAATTGAGGTTTCATGGTGGGGTGTAAGTGCGGGGCTTCTGTCAGCCCTGCCTTTGATTTGTTTACCTCCAGAGTTGGAAAGTGCATATTTGCGTGAGATGGGAAAAGTGTGGATCGTGATTCAGATTTCATCCTGACACTTTGAAATGACCAGTGTGTTGGTAATTATTTGCCATTTCCATGGCGTTTGGCACCGTAATAGTCATGAGGTCGGTCTCTGCATCCTGAAGCCTATGATGCTTTTTGCAGAGAAACCTCTGCTGAGGCCCAGGTAACTTGCTATTTCCCATAGCTGGCACAGGAGCCTTGGAAGATAGGATTGTTTTCAGTATTATTTCACCATTTTTTCACCACTGTTTCAAGAAAGGGAGCCCTTTTCAACCGTTAGCGGAAGAATCCTTCTTTGGAGATGAGATATTTTTCTGGGGTGGCAAGAGCAGGGCCTCTGTCAGTCCTGGGTTTGTTGGACTAGCGCCAGACATGAGAAGTGCGCCTTTGTGGGACAGGTGAATAGTGCGGATCCTGTTTCAGTCTAAAGACTGAAACAGGATCCGCACTTTTCACCGTTCCTTTCAGAATCATTTGATTCATCAGCTAGGAATGGCGATTGCTTCTCCAGAACAATCGAAGGCTAGGCCAAAGTACCTCGATCTTTCCAAGAGGTGTGTGGCCCAACTTTTGAAAGAACCGCTAAGTGGAGAACTATTTGGTATTTTTCCGAAGCACTTTTCACCGTAATTGTCCTAAGGTTGGTCTCTGCATCCTTAAGCATACCAGACTTTTCACAGACGAAACAGGCTGAGGCCCAGTAATCTTGGCATTTCCAGTAGTTGGTCCTAGAGACTACCAAGAAAGTGTTCTTTTAAGTATTATTCTGTTGTGGTTTCAGCATTATTTTCAGAACCCGAGCAGGGTTCTCGCATTAGCATAAGAATCCTGCCTGGTAGTTGAGATTTCATGGTGGGGTGTAAGTGCGGGGCTTCTGTCAGCCCTGCCTTTGATTTGTTTACCTCCAGAGTTGGAAAGTGCATATTTGCGTGAGATGGGAAAAGTGTGGATCGTGCTTCAGATTTCATCCTGACACTTTGAAATGACCAGTGTGTTGGTAATTATTTGCCATTTCCATGGCGTTTGGCACCGTAATAGTCATGAGGTCGGTCTCTGCATCCTGAAGCCTATGATGCTTTTTGCAGAGAAACCTCTGCTGAGGCCCAGGTAACTTGCTACTTCCCATAGCTGGCACAGGAGCCTTGGAAGATAGGATTGTTTTCAGTATTATTTCACCATTTTTTCACCACTGTTTCAAGAACGGGAGCACTTTTCAACCGTTAGCGGAAGAATCCTTCTTTGGAGATGAGATATTTTTCTGGGGTGGCAAGTGCAGGGCCTCTGTCAGTCCTGGGTTTGTTGGACTAGCGCCAGACATGAGAAGTGCGCCTTTGTGGGACAGGTGAATTGTGCGGATCCTGTTTCAGTCTAAAGACTGAAACAGGATCCGCACTTTTCACCGTTCCTTTCAGAATCATTTGATTCATCAGCTAGGAATGGCGATTGGTTCTCCAGACCAATCGAAGGCTAGGCCAAAGTAACTCGATCTTTCCAAGAGGTGTGTGGCCCAACTTTTGAAAGAACCGCTAAGTGGATAACTATTTGGTATTTTTCCTAAGCACTTTTCACCGTAATTGTCCTAAGGTTGGTCTCTGCATCCTTAAGCATACCAGAGTTTTCACAGACGAAACAGGCTGAGGCCCATTAATCTTGGCATTTCCAATAGTTGGTCCTAGAGACTACCAAGAAAGTGTTCTTTTAAGTATTATTGTGTTGTGGTTTCAGCATTATTTTCAGAACACGAGCAGGGTTCTCGCATTAGCATAAGAATCCTGCCTGGTAGTTGAGATTTCAGGGTGGGGTGTAAGTGCGGGGCTTCTGTCAGCCCTGCCTTTGATTTGTTTACCTCCAGAGTTGGAAAGTGCATATTCGGGTGAGATGGGAAAAGTGTGGATCGTGCTTCAGATTTCATCCTGACACTTTGAAATGACCAGTGTGTTGGTAATTATTTGCCATTTCCATGGCGTTTGGCACCGTAATAGTCATGAGGTCGGTCTCTGCATCCTGAAGCCTATGATGCTTTTTGCAGAGAAACCTCTGCTGAGGCCCAGGTAACCTGCTATTTCCCATAGCTGGCACAGGAGCCTTGGAAGATAGGATTGTTTGCAGTATTATTTCACCATTTTTTCACCACTGTTTAAGAACGGGAGCCCTTTTGAACCATTAGCGGAAGAATCCTTCTTTGGAGATGAGATATTTTTCTGGGGTGGCAAGTGCAGGGCCTCTGTCAGTCCTGGGTTTGTTGGACTAGCGCCAGACATGAGAAGTGCGCCTTTGTGGGACAGGTGAATAGTGCGGATCCTGTTTCAGTCTAAAGACTGAAACAGGATCCGCACTTTTCACCGTTCCTTTCAGAATCATTTGATTCATTAGCTAGGAATGCCGATTGCTTCTCCAGACCAATCGAAGGCTAGGCCAAAGTAACTCGATCTTTCCAAGAGGTGTGTGGCCCAACTTTTGAAAGAACCGCTAAGTGGAGAACTATTTGGTATTTTTCCTAAGCACTTTTCACCGTAATTGTCCTAAGGTTGCTCTCTGCATCCTTAAGCATACCAGAGTTTTCACAGACGAAACAGGCTGAGGCCCATTAATCTTGGCATTTCCAATAGTTGGTCCTAGAGACTACCAAGAAAGTGTTCTTTTAAGTATTATTCCGTTGTGGTTTCAGCATTATTTTCAGTACCCAAGCAGGGTTCTCGCATTAGCATAAGAATCCTGCCTGGTAGTTGAGATTTCATGGTGGGGTGTAAGTGCGGGGCTTCTGTCAGCCCTGCCTTTGATTTGTTTACCTCCAGAGTTGGAAAGTGCATATTTGCGTGAGATGGGAAAAGTGTGGATCGTGCTTCAGATTTCATCCTGACACTTTGAAATGACCAGTGTGTCGGTAATTATTTGCCATTTCCATGGCGTTTGGCACCGTAATAGTCATGAGGTCGGTCTCTGCATCCTGAAGCCTATGATGCTTTTTGCAGAGAAACCTCTGCTGAAGCCCAGGTAACTTGCTATTTCCCATAGCTGGCACAGGAGCCTTGGAAGATAGGATTGTTTTCAGTATTATTTCACCATTTTTTCACCACTGTTTCAAGAACGGGAGCCCTTTTCAACCGTTAGCGGAAGAATCCTTCTTTGGAGATGAGATATTTTTCTGGGGTGGCAAGAGCAGGGCCTCTGTCAGTCCTGGGTTTGTTGGACTAGCGCCAGACATGAGAAGTGCGCCTTTGTGGGACAGGTGAATAGTGCGGATCCTGTTTCAGTCTAAAGACTGAAACAGGATCCGCACTTTTCACCGTTCCTTTCAGAATCATTTGATTCATCAGCTAGGAATGGCGATTGGTTCTCCAGACCAATCGAAGGCTAGGCCAAAGTAACTCGATCTTTCCAAGAGGTGTGTGGCCCAACTTTTGAAAGAACCGCTAAGTGGAGAACTATTTGGTATTTTTCCTAAGCACTTTTCACCGTAATTGTCCTAAGGTTGGTCTCTGCATCCTTAAGCATACCAGAGTTTTCACAGACGAAACAGGCTGCGGCCCATTAATCTTGGCATTTCCAATAGTTGGTCCTAGAGACTACCAAGAAAGTGTTCTTTTAAGTATTATTGTGTTGTGGTTTCAGCATTATTTTCAGAACACGAGCAGGGTTCTCGCATTAGCATAAGAATCCTGCCTGGTAGTTGAGATTTCATGGTGGGGTGTAAGTGCGGGGCTTCTGTCAGCCCTGCCTTTGATTTGTTTACCTCCAGAGTTGGAAAGTGCATATTTGGATGAGATGGGAAAAGTGTCGATCGTGCTTCAGATTTCATCCTGACACTTTGAAATGACCAGTGTGTTGGTAATTATTTGCCATTTCCATGGCGTTTGGCACCGTAATAGTCATGAGGTCGGTCTCTGCATCCTGAAGCCTATGATGCTTTTTGCAGAGAAACCTCTGCTGAGGCCCAGGTAACCTGCTATTTCCCATAGCTGGCACAGGAGCCTTGGAAGATAGGATTGTTTGCAGTATTATTTCACCATTTTTTCACCACTGTTTCAAGAACGGGAGCCCTTTTCAACCATTAGCGGAAGAATCCTTCTTTGGAGATGAGATATTTTTCTGGGGTGGCAAGTGCAGGGCCTCTGTCTGTCCTGGGTTTGTTGGACTAGCGCCAGACATGAGAAGTGCGCCTTTGTGGGACAGGTGAATAGTGCGGATCCTGTTTCAGTCTAAAGACTGAAACAGGATCCGCACTTTTCACCGTTCCTTTCAGAATCATTTGATTCATCAGCTAGGAATACCGATTGCTTCTCCAGACCAATCGAAGGCTAGGCCAAAGTAACTTGATCTTTCCAAGAGGTGTGTGGCCCAACTTTTGAAAGAACCGCTAAGTGGAGAACTATTTGGTATTTTTCCTAAGCACTTTTCACCGTAATTGTCCTAAGGTTGGTCTCTGCATCCTTAAGCATACCAGAGTTTTCACAGACGAAACAGGCTGAGGCCCATTAATCTTGGCATTTCCAATAGTTGGTCCTAGAGACTACCAAGAAAGTGTTCTTTTAAGTATTATTTCGTTGTGGTTTCAGCATTATTTTCAGTACCCAAGCAGGGTTCTCGCATTAGCATAAGAATCCTGCCTGGTAGTTGAGATTTCATGGTGGGGTGTAAGTGCGGGGCTTCTGTCAGCCCTGCCTTTGATTTGTTTACCTCCAGAGTTGGAAAGTGCATATTTGCGTGAGATGGGAAAAGTGTGGATCGTGCTTCAGATTTCAACCTGACACTTTGAAATGACCAGTGTGTTGGTAATTATTTGCCATTTCCATGGCGTTTGGCACCGTAATAGTCATGAGGTCGGTCTCTGCATCCTGAAGCCTATGATGCTTTTTGCAGAGAAACCTCTGCTGAGGCCCAGGTAACTTGCTATTTCCCATAGCTGGCACAGGAGTCTTGGAAGATAGGACTGTTTTCAGTATTATTTCACCATTTTTTCACCACTGTTTCAAGAACGGGAGCCCTTTTCAACCGTTAGCGGAAGAATCCTTCTTTGGAGATGAGATATTTTTCTGGGGTGGCAAGAGCAGGGCCTCTGTCAGTCCTGGGTTTGTTGGACTAGCGCCAGACATGAGAAGTGCGCCTTTGTGGGACAGGTGAATAGTGCGGATCCTGTTTCAGTCTAAAGACTGAAACAGGATCCGCTCTTTTCACCGTTCCTTTCAGAATCATTTGATTCATCAGCTAGGAATGGCGATTGCTTCTCCAGACCAATCGAAGGCTAGGCCAAAGTAACTCGATCTTTCCAAGAGGTGTGTGGCCCAACTTTTGAAAGAACCGCTAAGTGGAGAACTATTTGGTATTTTTCCTAAGCACTTTTCACCGTAATTGTCCTAAGGTTGGTCTCTGCATCCTTAAGCATACCAGAGTTTTCACAGACGAAACAGGCTGAGGCCCAGTAATCTTGGCATTTCCAATAGTTGGTCCTAGAGACTACCAAGAAAGTGTTCTTTTAAGTATTATTGTGTTGTGGTTTCAGCATTATTTTCAGAACACGAGCAGGGTTCTCGCATTAGCATAAGAATCCTGCCTGGTAGTTGAGATTTCATGGTGGGGTGTAAATGCGGGGCTTCTGTCTGCCCTGCCTTTGATTTGTTTACCTCCAGAGTTGGAAAGTGCATAGTTGCGTGAGATGGGAAAAGTGTGGATCGTGCTTCTGATTTCATCCTGACACTTTGAAATGACCAGTGTGTTGGTAATTATTTGCCATTTCCATGGCGTTTGGCACCCTAATAGTCATGAGGTCGGTCTCTGCATCCTGAAGCCTATGATGCTTTTTGCAGAGAAACCTCTGCTGAGGCCCAGGTAACTTGCTATTTCCCATAGCTGGCACAGTAGCCGTGGAAGATAGGATGGTTTTCAGTATTATTTCACCATTTTTTCACCACTGTTTCAAGAACGGGAGCCCTTTTCAACCGTTAGCGGAAGAATCCTTCTTTGGAGATGAGATATTTTTCTGGGGTGGCAAGTGCAGGGCCTCTGTCAGTCCTGGGTTTGTTGCACTAGCGCCAGACATGAGAAGTGCGCCTTTGTGGGACAGGTGAATAGTGCGGATCCTGTTTCAGTCTAAAGACTGAAACAGGATCCGCACTTTTCACAGTTCCTTTCAGAATGACTTGATTCATGAGATTATAATGGCGATTGCTTCTCCAGACCAATCGAAGGCTAGGCCAAAGTAACTCGATCTTTCCAAGAGGTGTGTGGCCCAACTTTTGAAAGAACCGCTAAGTGGAGAACTATTTGGTATTTTTCCTAAGCACATTTCACCGTAGTTGTCCTAAGGTTGGTCTCTGCATCCTTAAGCATACCAGAGTTTTCACAGACGAAACAGGCTGAGGCCCATTAATCTTGGCATTTCCAATAGTTGGTCCTAGAGACTACCAAGAAAGTGTTCTTTTAAGTATTATTCCGTTGTGGTTTCTGCATTATTTTCAGTACCCAAGCAGGTTTCTCGCATTAGCATAAGAATCCTGCCTGGTAGTTGAGATTTCATGGTGGGGTGTAAGTGCGGGGCTTCTGTCAGCCCTGCCTTTGATTTGTTTACCTCCAGAGTTGGAAAGTGCATATTTGCGTGAGATGGGAAAAGTGTGGATCGTGCTTCAGATTTCATCCTGACACTTTGAAATGACCAGTGTGTTGGTAATTATTTGCCATTTCCATGGCGTTTGGCACCGTAATAGTCATGAGGTCGGTCTCTGCATCCTGAAGCCTATGATGCTTTTTGCAGAGAAACCTCTGCTGAGGCCCAGGTAACTTGCTACTTCCCATAGCTGGCACAGGAGCCTTGGAAGATAGGATTGTTTTCAGTATTATTTCACCATTTTTTCACCACTGTTTCAAGAACGGGAGCACTTTTCAACCGTTAGCGGAAGAATCCTTCTTTGGAGATGAGATATTTTTCTGGGGTGGCAAGTGCAGGGCCTCTGTCAGTCCTGGGTTTGTTGGACTAGCGCCAGACATGAGAAGTGCGCCTTTGTGGGACAGGTGAATTGTGCGGATCCTGTTTCAGTCTAAAGACTGAAACAGGATCCGCACTTTTCACCGTTCCTTTCAGAATCATTTGATTCATCAGCTAGGAATGGCGATTGCTTCTCCAGACCAATCGAAGGCTAGGCCAAAGTAACTCGATCTTTCCAAGAGGTGTGTGGCCCAACTTTTGAAAGAACCGCTAAGTGGAGAACTATTTCGTATTTTTCCTAAGCACTTTTCACCGTAATTGTCCTAAGGTTGGTCTCTGCATCCTTAAGCATACCAGAGTTTTCACAGACGAAACAGGCTGAGACCCATTAATCTTGGCATTTCCAATAGTTGGTCCTAGAGACTACCAAGAAAGTGTTCTTTTAAGTATTATTGTGTTGTGGTTTCAGCATTATTTTCAGAACACGAGCAGGGTTCTCGCATTAGCATAAGAATCCTGCCTGGTAGTTGAGATTTCATGGTGGGGTGTAAGTGCGGGGCTTCTGTCAGCCCTGCCTTTGATTTGTTTACCTCCAGAGTTGGAAAGTGCATATTTGGGTGAGATGGGAAAAGTGTGGATCGTGCTTCAGATTTCATCCTGACACTTTGAAATGACCAGTGTGTTGGTAATTATTTGCCATTTCCATGGCGTTTGGCACCGTAATAGTCATGAGGTCGGTCTCTGCATCCTGAAGCCTATGATGCTTTTTGCAGAGAAACCTCTGCTGAGGCCCAGGTAACCTGCTATTTCCCATAGCTGGCACAGGAGCCTTGGAAGATAGGATTGTTTGCAGTATTATTTCACCATTTTTTCACCACTGTTTCAAGAACGGGAGCCCTTTTCAACCATTAGCGGAAGAATCCTTCTTTGGAGATGAGATATTTTTCTGGGGTGGCAAGTGCAGGGCCTCTGTCAGTCCTGGGTTTGTTGGACTAGCGCCAGACATGAGAAGTGCGCCTTTGTGGGACAGGTGAATAGTGCGGATCCTGTTTCTGTCTAAAGACTGAAACAGGATCCGCACTTTTCACCGTTCCTTTCAGAATCATTTGATTCATCAGCTAGGAATGCCGATTGCTTCTCCAGACCAATCGAAGGCTAGGCCAAAGTAACTCGATCTTTCCAAGAGGTGTGTGGCCCAACTTTTGAAAGAACCGCTAAGTGGAGAACTATTTGGTATTTTTCCTAAGCACTTTTCACCGTAATTGTCCTAAGGTTGGTCTCTGCATCCTTAAGCATACCAGAGTTTTCACAGACGAAACAGGCTGAGGCCCATTAATCTTGGCATTTCCAATAGTTGGTCCTAGAGACTACCAAGAAAGTGTTCTTTTAAGTATTATTCCGTTGTGGTTTCAGCATTATTTTCAGTACCCAAGCAGGGTTCTCGCATTAGCATAAGAATCCTGCCTGGTAGTTGAGATTTCATGGTGGGGTGTAAGTGCGGGGCTTCTGTCAGCCCTGCCTTTGATTTGTTTACCTCCAGAGTTGGAAAGTGCATATTTGCGTGAGATGGGAAAAGTGTGGATCGTGCTTCAGATTTCAACCTGACACTTTGAAATGACCAGTGTGTTGGTAATTATTTGCCATTTCCATGGCGTTTGGCACCGTAATAGTCATGAGGTCGGTCTCTGCATCCTGAAGCCTATGATGCTTTTTGCAGAGAAACCTCTGCTGAGGCCCAGGTAACTTGCTATTTCCCATAGCTGGCACAGGAGCCTTGGAAGATAGGACTGTTTTCAGTATTATTTCACCATTTTTTCACCACTGTTTCAAGAACGGGAGCCCTTTTCAACCGTTAGCGGAAGAATCCTTCTTTGGAGATGAGATATTTTTCTGGGGTGGCAAGTGCAGGGCCTCTGTCAGTCCTGGGTTTGTTGGACTAGCGCCAGACATGAGAAGTGCGCCTTTGTGGGACAGGTGAATAGTGCGGATCCTGTTTCAGTCTAAAGACTGAAACATGATCCGCACTTTTCACCGTTCATTTCAGAATCATTTGATTCATCAGCTAGGAATGGCGATTGCTACTCCAGAACAATCGAAGGCTAGGCCAAAGTACCTCGATCTTTCCAAGAGGTGTGTGGCCCAACTTTTGAAAGAACCGCTAAGTGGAGAACTATTTGGTATTTTTCCGAAGCACTTTTCACCGTAATTGTCCTAAGGTTGGTCTCTGCATCCTTAAGCATACCAGACTTTTCACAGACGAAACAGGCTGAGGCCCAGTAATCTTGGCATTTCCAATAGTTTGTCCTAGAGACTACCAAGAAAGTGTTCTTTTAAGTATTATTGTGTTGTGGTTTCAGCATTATTTTCAGAACCCGAGCAGGGTTCTCGCATTAGCATAAGAATCCTGCCTGGTAGTTGAGATTTCATGGTGGGGTGTAAGTGCGGGTCTTCTGTCAGCCCTGCCTTTGATTTGTTTACCTCCAGAGTTGGAAAGTGCATATTTGCGTGAGATGGGAAAAGTGTGGATCGTGCTTCAGATTTCATCCTGACACTTTGAAATTACCAGTGTGTTGGTAATTATTTGCCATTTCCATGGCGTTTGGCACCGTAATAGTCATGAGGTCGGTCTCTGCATCCTGAAGCCTATGATGCTTTTTGCAGAGAAACCTCTGCTGAGGCCCAGGTAACTTGCTACTTCCCATAGCTGGCACAGGAGCCTTGGAAGATAGGATTGTTTTCAGTATTATTTCACCATTTTTTCACCACTGTTTCAAGAACGGGAGCACTTTTCAACCGTTAGCGGAAGAATCCTTCTTTGGAGATGAGATATTTTTCTGGGGTGGCAAGTGCAGGGCCTCTGTCAGTCCTGGGTTTGTTGGACTAGCGCCAGACATGAGAAGTGCGCCTTTGTGGGACAGGTGAATTGTGCGGATCCTGTTTCAGTCTAAAGACTGAAACAGGATCCGCACTTTTCACCGTTCCTTTCAGAATCATTTGATTCATCAGCTAGGAATGGCGATTGGTTCTCCAGACCAATCGAAGGCTAGGCCAAAGTAACTCGATCTTTCCAAGAGGTGTGTGGCCCAACTTTTGAAAGAACCGCTAAGTGGAGAACTATTTGGTATTTTTCCTAAGCACTTTTCACCGTAATTGTCCTAAGGTTGGTCTCTGCATCCTTAAGCATACCAGACTTTTCACAGACGAAACAGGCTGAGGCCCAGTAATCTTGGCATTTCCAATAGTTGCTCCTAGAGACTACCAAGAAAGTGTTCTTTTAAGTATTATTCCGTTGTGGTTTCAGCATTATTTTCAGTACCCAAGCAGGGTTCTCGCATTAGCATAAGAATCCTGCCTGGTAGTTGAGATTTCATGGTGGGGTGTAAGTGCGGGGCTTCTGTCAGCCCTGCCTTTGATTTGTTTACCTCCAGAGTTGGAAAGTGCATATTTGCGTGAGATGGGAAAAGTGTGGATCGTGCTTCAGATTTCATCCTGACACTTTGAAATGACCAGTGTGTTGGTAATTATTTGCCATTTCCATGGCGTTTGGCACCGTAATAGTCATGAGGTCAGTCTCTGCATCCTGAAGCCTATGATGCTTTTTGCAGAGAAACCTCTGCTGAGGCCCAGGTAACTTGCTATTTCCCATAGCTGGCACAGGAGCCTTGGAAGATAGGATTGTTTTCAGTATTATTTCACCATTTTTTCACCACTGTTTCAAGAAAGGGAGCCCTTTTCAACCGTTAGCGGAAGAATCCTTCTTTGGAGATGAGATATTTTTCTGGGGTGGCAAGAGCAGGGCCTCTGTCAGTCCTGGGTTTGTTGGACTAGCGCCAGACATGAGAAGTGCGCCTTTGTGGGACAGGTGAATAGTGCGGATCCTGTTTCAGTCTAAAGACTGAAACAGGATCCGCACTTTTCACCGTTCCTTTAAGAATCATTTGATTCATCAGCTAGGAATGGCGATTGGTTCTCCAGACCAATCGAAGGCTAGGCCAAAGTAACTCGATCTTTCCAAGAGGTGTGTGGCCCAACTTTTGAAAGAACCGCTAAGTGGAGAACTATTTGGTATTTTTCCTAAGCACTTTTCACCGTAATTGTCCTAAGGTTGGTCTCTGCATCCTTAAGCATACCAGAGTTTTCACAGACGAAACAGGCTGAGGCCCATTAATCTTGGCATTTCCAATAGTTGGTCCTAGAGACTACCAAGAAAGTGTTCTTTTAAGTATTATTGTGTTGTGGTTTCAGCATTATTTTCAGAACACGAGCAGGGTTCTCGCATTAGCATAAGAATCCTGCCTGGTAGTTGAGATTTCAGGGTGGGGTGTAAGTGCGGGGCTTCTGTCAGCCCTGCCTTTGATTTGTTTACCTCCAGAGTTGGAAAGTGCATAGTTGCGTGAGATGGGAAAAATGTGGATCGTGCTTCAGATTTCATCCTGACACTTTGAAATGACCAGTGTGTTGGTAATTATTTGCCATTTCCATGGCGTTTGGCACCGTAATAGTCATGAGGTCGGTCTCTGCATCCTGAAGCCTATGATGCTTTTTGCAGAGAAACCTCTGCTGAGGCCCAGGTAACCTGCTATTTCCCATAGCTGGCACAGGAGCCTTGGAAGATAGGATTGTTTGCAGTATTATTTCACCATTTTTTCACCACTGTTTCAAGAACGGGAGCCCTTTTCAACCATTAGCGGAAGAATCCTTCTTTGGAGATGAGATATTTTTCTGGGGTGGCAAGTGCAGGGCCTCTGTCAGTCCTGGGTTTGTTGGACTAGCGCCAGACATGAGAAGTGCGCCTTTGTGGGACAGGTGAATTGTGCGGATCCTGTTTCAGTCTAAAGACTGAAACAGGATCCGCACTTTTCACCGTTCCTTTCAGAATCATTTGATTCATCAGCTAGGAATGGCGATTGGTTCTCCAGACCAATCGAAGGCTAGGCCAAAGTAACTCGATCTTTCAAGAGGTGTGTGGCCCAACTTTTGAAAGAACCGCTAAGTGGAGAACTATTTGGTATTTTTCCTAAGCACTTTTCACCGTAATTGTCCTAAGGTTGGTCTCTGCATCCTTAAGCATACCAGAGTTTTCACAGACGAAACAGGCTGAGGCCCATTAATCTTGGCATTTCCAATAGTTGGTCCTAGAGACTACCAAGAAAGTGTTCTTTTAAGTATTATTGTGTTGTGGTTTCAGCATTATTTTCAGAACACGAGCAGGGTCCTCGCATTAGCATAAGAATCCTGCCTGGTAGTTGAGATTTCATGGTGGGGTGTAAGTGCGGGGCTCTGTCAGCCCTGCCTTTGATTTGTTTACCTCCAGAGTTGGAAAGTGCATATTTGGGTGAGATGGGAAAAGTGTGGATCGTGCTTCAGATTTCATCCTGACACTTTGAAATGACCAGTGTGTGGGTGATTATTTGCCATTTCCATGGCGTTTGGCACCGTAATAGTCATGAGGTCGGTCTCTGCATCCTGAAGCCTATGATGCTTTTTGCAGAGAAACCTCTGCTGAGGCCCAGGTAACCTGCTATTTCCCATAGCTGGCACAGGAGCCTTGGAAGATAGGATTGTTTGCAGTATTATTTCACCATTTTTTCACCACTGTTTCAAGAACGGGAGCCCTTTTCAACCATTAGCGGAAGAATCCTTCTTTGGAGATGAGATATTTTTCTGGGGTGGCAAGTGCAGGGCCTCTGTCAGTCCTGGGTTTGTTGGACTAGCGCCAGACATGAGAAGTGCGCCTTTGTGGGACAGGTGAATAGTGCGGATCCTGTTTCAGTCTAAAGACTGAAACAGGATCCGCACTTTTCACCGTTCCTTTCAGAATCATTTGATTCATCAGCTAGGAATGCCGATTGCTTCTCCAGAACAATCGAAGGCTAGGCCAAAGTACCTCGATCTTTCCAAGAGGTGTGTGGCCCAACTTTTGAAAGAACCGCTAAGTGGAGAACTATTTGGTATTTTTCCTAAGCACTTTTCACCGTAATTGTCCTAAGGTTGGTCTCTGCATCCTTAAGCATACCAGAGTTTTCACAGACGAAACAGGCTGAGGCCCATTAATCTTGGCATTTCCAATAGTTGGTCCTAGAGACTACCAAGAAAGTGTTCTTTTAAGTATTATTGTGTTGTGGTTTCAGCATTATTTTCAGAACCCGAGCAGGGTTCTCGCATTAGCATAAGAATCCTGCAAGGTAGTTGAGATTTCATGTTGGGGTGTAAGTGCGGGGCTTCTGTCAGCCCTGCCTTTGATTTGTTTACCTCCAGAGTTGGAAAGTGCATAGTTGCGTGAGATGGGAAAAGTGTGGATCGTGCTTCAGATTTCATCCTGACACTTTGAAATGACCAGTGTGTTGGTAATTATTTGCCATTTCCATGGCGTTTGGCACCGTAATAGTCATGAGGTCGGTCTCTGCATCCTGAAGCCTATGATGCTTTTTGCAGAGAAACCTCTGCTGAGGCCCAGGTAACTTGCTATTTCCCATAGCTGGCACAGGAGCCTTGGAAGATAGGACTGTTTTCAGTATTATTCCACCATTTTTTCACCACTGTTTCAAGAACGGGAGCCCTTTTCAACCGTTTAGCGGAAGAATCCTTCTTTGGAGATGAGATATTTTTCTGGGGTGGCAAGAGCAGGGCCTCTGTCAGTCCTGGGTTTGTTGGACTAGCGCCAGACATGAGAAGTGCGCCTTTGTGGGACAGGTGAATAGTGCGGATCCTGTTTCAGTCTAAAGACTGAAACAGGATCCGCACTTTTCACCGTTCATTTCACAATCATTTGATTCATCAGCTAGGAATGGCGATTGCTTCTCCAGAACAATCGAAGGCTAGGCCAAAGTACCTCGATCTTTCCAAGAGGTGTGTGGCCCAACTTTTGAAAGAACCGCTAAGTGGAGAACTATTTGGTATTTTTCCGAAGCGCTTTTCACCGTAATTGTCCTAAGGTTGGTCTCTGCATCCTTAAGCATACCAGACTTTTCACAGACGAAACAGGCTGAGGCCCAGTAATCTTGGCATTTCCAATAGTTTGTCCTAGAGACTACCAAGAAAGTGTTCTTTTAAGTATTATTGTGTTGTGGTTTCAGCATTATTTTCAGAACCCGAGCAGGGTTCTCGCATTAGCATAAGAATCCTGCCTGGTAGTTGAGATTTCATGGTGGGGTGTAAGTGCGGGGCTTCTGTCAGCCCTGCCTTTGATTTGTTTACCTCCAGAGTTGGAAAGTGCATATTTGCGTGAGATGGGAAAAGTGTGGATCGTGCTTCAGATTTCATCCTGACACTTTGAAATGACCAGTGTGTTGGTAATTATTTGCCATTTCCATGGCGTTTGGCACCGTAATAGTCATGAGGTCGGTCTCTGCATCCTGAAGCCTATGATGCTTTTTGCAGAGAAACCTCTGCTGAGGCCCAGGTAACCTGCTATTTCCCATAGCTGGCACAGGAGCCTTGGAAGATAGGATTGTTTGCAGTATTATTTCACCATTTTTTCACCACTGTTTCAAGAACGGGAGCCCTTTTCAACCATTAGCGGAAGAATCCTTCTTTGGAGATGAGATATTTTTCTGGGGTGGCAAGTGCAGGGCCTCTGTCAGTCCTGGGTTTGTTGGACTAGCGCCAGACATGAGAAGTGCGCCTTTGTGGGACAGGTGAATAGTGCGGATCCTGTTTCAGTCTAAAGACTGAAACAGGATCCGCACTTTTCACCGTTCCTTTCAGAATCATTTGATTCATCAGCTAGGAATGCCGATTGCTTCTCCAGACCAATCGAAGGCTAGGCCAAAGTAACTCGATCTTTCCAAGAGGTGTGTGGCCCAACTTTTGAAAGAACCGCTAAGTGGAGAACTATTTGGTATTTTTCCTAAGCACTTTTCACCGTAATTGTCCTAAGGTTGGTCTCTGCATCCTTAAGCATACCAGAGTTTTCAAAGACGAAACAGGCTGAGGCCCATTAATCTTGGCATTTCCAATAGTTGCTCCTAGAGACTACCAAGAAAGTGTTCTTTTAAGTATTATTCCGTTGTGGTTTCAGCATTATTTTCAGTACCCAAGCAGGGTTCTCGCATTAGCATAAGAATCCTGCCTGGTAGTTGAGATTTCATGGTGGGGTGTAAGTGCGGGGCTTCTGTCAGCCCTGCCTTTGATTTGTTTACCTCCAGAGTTGGAAAGTGCATATTTGCGTGAGATGGGAAAAGTGTGGATCGTGCTGCAGACTTCATCCTGACACTTTGAAATGACCAGTGTGTTGGTAATTATTTGCCATTTCCATGGCGTTTGGCACCGTAATAGTCATGAGGTCGGTCTCTGCATCCTGAAGCCTATGATGCTTTTTGCAGAGAAACCTCTGCTGAGGCCCAGGTAACTTGCTATTTCCCATAGCTGGCACAGGAGCCTTGGAAGATAGGATTGTTTTCAGTATTATTTCACCATTTTTTCACCACTGTTTCAAGAACGGGAGCCCTTTTCAACCGTTAGCGGAAGAATCCTTCTTTGAAGATGAGATATTTTTCTGGGGTGGCAAGTGCAGGGCCTCTGTCAGTCCTGGGTTTGTTGGACTAGCGCCAGACATGAGAAGTGCGCCTTTGTGGGACAGGTGAATAGTGCGGATCCTGTTTCAGTCTAAAGACTGAAACAGGATCCACACTTTTCACCGTTCCTTTCAGAATCATTTGGTTCATCAGCTAGGAATGGCGATTGCTTCTCCAGACGAATCGAAGGCTAGGCCAAAGTAACTTGATCTTTCCAAGAGGTGTGTGGCCCAACCTTTGAAAGAACCGCTAAGTGGAGAACTATTTGGTATTTTTCCGAATCACTTTTCACCGTAATTGTCCTAAGGTTGGTCTCTGCATCCTTAAGCATACCAGAGTTTTAAAAGACGAAACAGGCTGAGGCCCATTAATCTTGGCATTTCCAATAGTTCGTTCTAGAGACTACCAAGAAAGTGTTCTTTTAAGTATTATTCCGTTGTGGTTTCAGCATTATTTTCAGTACCCGAGCAGGGTTCTCGCATTAGCATAAGAATCCTGCCTGGTAGTTGAGATTTCATGGTGGGGTGTAAGTGCGGGGCTTCTGTCAGCCCTGCCTTTGATTTGTTTACCTCCAGAGTTGGAAAGTGCATAGTTGCGTGAGATGGGAAAAGTGTGTATCGTGCTTCAGTTTTCATCCTGACACTTTGAAATGTCCAGTGTGTTGGTAATTATTTGCCATTTCCATGGCGTTTGGCACCGTAATATTCATGAGGTCGGGCTCTGCATCCTGAAGCCTATGATGCTTTTTGCAGAGAAACCTCTGCTGAGGCCCAGGTAACTTGCTATTTCCCATAGCTGGCACAGGAGCCTTGGAAGATAGGATTGTTTTCAGTATTATTTCACCATTTTTTCACCACTGTTTCAAGAACGGGAGCCCTTTTAAACCGTTAGCGGAAGAATCCTTCTTTGGAGATGAGATATTTTTCTGGGGTGGCAAGTGCAGGGCCTCTGTCAGTCCTGGGTTTGTTGGACTAGCGCCAGACATGAGAAGTGCGCCTTTGTGGGACAGGTGAATAGTGCGGATGCTGTTTCAGTCTAAAGACTGAAACAGGATCCGCACTTTTCACCGTTCCTTTCAGAATCATTTGATTCATCAGCTAGGAATGGCTATTGCTTCTCCAGACCAATCGAAGGCTAGGCCAAAGTAACTCGATCTTTCCCAGAGGTGTGTGGCCCAACTTTTGAAAGAACCGCTAAGTGGAGAACTATTTGGTATTTTTCCTAAGTACTTTTCACCGTAATTGTCCTAATGTTGGTCTCTGCATCCTTAAGCATACCAGTGTTTTCACAGACGAAACAGGCTGAGGCCCATTAATCTTGGCATTTCCAATAGTTGGTCTTAGAGACTACCAAAAAAGTGTTCTTTTAAGTATTATTCCTTTGTGGTTTCAGCATTATTTTCAGAACCCAAGCAGGGTTCTCGCATTAGCATAAGAATCCTGCCTGGTAGTTGAGATTTCATGGTGGGGTGTAAATGCGGGGCTTCTGTCTGCCCTGCCTTTGATTTGTTTACCTCCAGAGTTGGAAAGTGCATAGTTGCGTGAGATGGGAAAAGTGTGGATCGTGCTTCTGATTTCGTCCTGACACTTTGAAATGACCAGTGTGTTGGTAATTATTTGCCATTTCCATGGCGTTTGGCACCCTAATAGTCATGAGGTCGGTCTCTGCATCCTGAAGCCTATGATGCTTTTTGCAGAGAAACCTCTGCTGAGGCCCAGGTAACTTGCTATTTCCCATAGCTGGCACAGTAGCCGTGGAAGATAGGATTGTTTTCAGTATTATTTCACCATTTTTTCACCACTGTTTCAAGAACGGGAGCCCTTTTCAACCGTTAGCGGAAGAATCCTTCTTTGGAGATGAGATATTTTACTGGGGTGGCAAGTGCAGGGCCTCTGTCAGTCCTGGGTTTGTTGCACTAGCGCCAGACATGAGAAGTGCGCCTTTGTGGGACAGGTGAATAGTGCGGATCCTGTTTCAGTCTAAAGACTGAAACAGGATCCGCACTTTTCACAGTTCCTTTCAGAATGACTTGATTCATGAGATTATAATGGCGATTGCTTCTCCAGACCAATCGAAGGCTAGGCCAAAGTAACTCGATCTTTCCAAGAGGTGTGTGGCCCAACTTTTGAAAGAACCGCTAAGTGGAGAACTATTTGGTATTTTTCCTAAGCACATTTCACCGTAGTTGTCCTAAGGTTGGTCTCTGCATCCTTAAGCATACCAGAGTTTTCACAGACGAAACAGGCTGAGGCCCATTAATCTTGGAATTTCCAATAGTTGGTCCTAGAGACTACCAAGAAAGTGTTCTTTTAAGTATTATTCCGTTGTGGTTTCAGCATTATTTTCAGTACCCAAGCAGGGTTCTCGCATTAGCATAAGAATCCTGCCTGGTAGTTGAGATTTCATGGTGGGGTGTAAGTGCGGGGCTTCTGTCAGCCCTGCCTTTGATTTGTTTACCTCCAGAGTTGGAAAGTGCATATTTGCGTGAGATGGGAAAAGTGTGGATCGTGCTTCAGATTTCATCCTGACACTTTGAAATGACCAGTGTGTTGGTAATTATTTGCCATTTCCATGGCGTTTGGCACCGTAATAGTCATGAGGTCGGTCTCTGCATCCTGAAGCCTATGATGCTTTTTGCAGAGAAACCTCTGCTGAGGCCCAGGTAACTTGCTACTTCCCATAGCTGGCACAGGAGCCTTGGAAGATAGGATTGTTTTCAGTATTATTTCACCATTTTTTCACCACTGTTTCAAGAACGGGAGCACTTTTCAACCGTTAGCGGAAGAATCCTTCTTTGGAGATGAGATATTTTTCTGGGGTGGCAAGTGCAGGGCCTCTGTCAGTCCTGGGTTTGTTGGACTAGCGCCAGACATGAGAAGTGCGCCTTTGTGGGACAGGTGAATAGTGCGGATCCTGTTTCAGTCTAAAGACTGAAACAGGATCCGCACTTTTCACCGTTCGTTTCAGAATCATTTGATTCATCAGCTAGGAATGGCGATTGCTTCTCCAGACCAATCGAAGGCTAGGCCAAAGTAACTCGATCTTTCCAAGAGGTGTGTGGCCCAACTTTTGAAAGAACCGCTAAGTGGAGAACTATTTGGTATTTTTCCGAAGCACTTTTCACCGTAATTGTCCTAAGGTTGGTCTCTGCATCCTTAAGCATACCAGAGTTTTCACAGACGAAACAGGCTGAGGCCCAGTAATCTTGGCATTTCCAATAGTTGGTCCTAGAGACTACCAAGAAAGTGTTCTTTTAAGTATTATTCTGTTGTGGTTTCAGCATTATTTTCAGAACACGAGCAGGGTTCTCGCATTAGCATAAGAATCCTGCCTGGTAGTTGAGATTTCAGGGTGGGGTGTAAGTGCGGGGCTTCTGTCAGCCCTGCCTTTGATTTGTTTACCTCCAGAGTTGGAAAGTGCATAGTTGCGTGAGATGGGAAAAGTGTGGATCGTGCTTCAGATTTCATCCTGACACTTTGAAATGACCAGTGTGTTGGTAATTATTTGCCATTTCCATGGCGTTTGGCACCGTAATAGTCATGAGGTCGGTCTCTGCATCCTGAAGCCTATGATGCTTTTTGCAGAGAAACCTCTGCTGAGGCCCAGGTAACCTGCTATTTCCCATAGCTGGCACAGGAGCCTTGGAAGATAGGATTGTTTGCAGTATTATTTCACCATTTTTTCACCACTGTTTCAAGAACGGGAGCCCTTTTCAACCATTAGCGGAAGAATCCTTCTTTGGAGATGAGATATTTTTCTGGGGTGGCAAGTGCAGGGCCTCTGTCAGTCCTGGGTTTGTTGGACTAGCGCCAGACATGAGAAGTGCGCCTTTGTGGGACAGGTGAATTGTGCGGATCCTGTTTCAGTCTAAAGACTGAAACAGGATCCGCACTTTTCACCGTTCCTTTCAGAATCATTTGATTCATCAGCTAGGAATGGCGATTGGTTCTCCAGACCAATCGAAGGCTAGGCCAAAGTAACTCGATCTTTCAAGAGGTGTGTGGCCCAACTTTTGAAAGAACCGCTAAGTGGAGAACTATTTGGTATTTTTCCTAAGCACTTTTCACCGTAATTGTCCTAAGGTTGGTCTCTGCATCCTTAAGCATACCAGAGTTTTCACAGACGAAACAGGCTGAGGCCCATTAATCTTGGCATTTCCAATAGTTGGTCCTAGAGACTACCAAGAAAGTGTTCTTTTAAGTATTATTGTGTTGTGGTTTCAGCATTATTTTCAGAACACGAGCAGGGTCCTCGCATTAGCATAAGAATCCTGCCTGGTAGTTGAGATTTCATGGTGGGGTGTAAGTGCGGGGCTTCTGTCAGCCCTGCCTTTGATTTGTTTACCTCCAGAGTTGGAAAGTGCATATTTGGGTGAGATGGGAAAAGTGTGGATCGTGCTTCAGATTTCATCCTGACACTTTGAAATGACCAGTGTGTTGGGAATTATTTGCCATTTCCATGGCGTTTGGCACCGTAATAGTCATGAGGTCGGTCTCTGCATCCTGAAGCCTATGATGCTTTTTGCAGAGAAACCTCTGCTGAGGCCCAGGTAACCTGCTATTTCCCATAGCTGGCACAGGAGCCTTGGAAGTTAGGATTGTTTGCAGTATTATTTCACCATTTTTTCACCACTGTTTCAAGAACGGGAGCCCTTTTCAACCATTAGCGGAAGAATCCTTCTTTGGAGATGAGATATTTTTCTGGGGTGGCAAGTGCAGGGCCTCTGTCAGTCCTGGGTTTGTTGGACTAGCGCCAGACATGAGAAGTGCGCCTTTGTGGGACAGGTGAATAGTGCGGATCCTGTTTCAGTCTAAAGACTGAAACAGGATCCGCACTTTTCACCGTTCCTTTCAGAATCATTTGATTCATCAGCTAGGAATGCCGATTGCTTCTCCAGAACAATCGAAGGCTAGGCCAAAGTACCTCGATCTTTCCAAGAGGTGTGTGGCCCAACTTTTGAAAGAACCGCTAAGTGGAGAACTATTTGGTATTTTTCCTAAGCACTTTTCACCGTAATTGTCCTAAGGTTGGTCTCTGCATCCTTAAGCATACCAGAGTTTTCACAGACGAAACAGGCTGAGGCCCATTAATCTTGGCATTTCCAATAGTTGGTCCTAGAGACTACCAAGAAAGTGTTCTTTTAAGTATTATTGTGTTGTGGTTTCAGCATTATTTTCAGAACCCGAGCAGGGTTCTCGCATTAGCATAAGAATCCTGCCTGGTAGTTGAGATTTCATGTTGGGGTGTAAGTGCGGGGCTTCTGTCAGCCCTGCCTTTGATTTGTTTACCTCCAGAGTTGGAAAGTGCATAGTTGCGTGAGATGGGAAAAGTGTGGATCGTGCTTCAGATTTCATCCTGACACTTTGAAATGACCAGTGTGTTGGTAATTATTTGCCATTTCCATGGCGTTTGGCACCGTAATAGTCATGAGGTCGGTCTCTGCATCCTGAAGCCTATGATGCTTTTTGCAGAGAAACCTCTGCTGAGGCCCAGGTAACTTGCTATTTCCCATAGCTGGCACAGGAGCCTTGGAAGATAGGACTGTTTTCAGTATTATTCCACCATTTTTTCACCACTGTTTCAAGAACGGGAGCCCTTTTCAACCGTTTAGCGGAAGAATCCTTCTTTGGAGATGAGATATTTTTCTGGGGTGGCAAGTGCAGGGCCTCTGTCAGTCCTGGGTTTGTTGGACTAGCGCCAGACATGAGAAGTGCGCCTTTGTGGGACAGGTGAATAGTGCGGATCCTGTTTCAGTCTAAAGACTGAAACAGGATCCGCACTTTTCACAGTTCCTTTCAGAATCATTTGATTCATCAGCTAGGAATGGCGATTGCTTCTCCAGACCAATCGAATGCTAGGCCAAAGTAACTCGATCTTTCCCAGAGGTGTGTGGCCCAACTTTTGAAAGAACCGCTAAGTGGAGAACTATTTGGTATTTTTCCTAAGCACTTTTCACCGTAATTGTCCTAATGTTGGTCTCTGCATCCTTAAGCATACCAGTGTTTTCACAGACGAAACAGGCTGAGGCCCAGTAATCTTGGCATTTCCAATAGTTGGTCTTAGAGACTACCAAGAAAGTGTTCTTTTAAGTATTATTCCTTTGTGGTTTCAGCATTATTTTCAGAACCCGAGCAGGGTTCTCGCATTAGCATAAGAATCCTGCCTGGTAGTTGAGATTTCATGGTGGGGTGTAAGTGCGGGGCTTCTGTCTGCCCTGCCTTTGATTTGTTTACCTCCAGAGTTGGAAAGTGCATAGTCGCGTGAGACGGGAAAAGTGTGGATCGTGCTTCTGATTTCATCCTGACACTTTGAAATGACCAGTGTGTTGGTAATTATTTGCCATTTCCATGGCGTTTGGCACCCTAAAGGTCATGAGGTCGGTCTCTGCATCCTGAAGCCTATGATGCTTTTTGGAGAGAAACCTCTGCTGAGGCCCAGGTAACTTGCTATTTCCCATAGCTGGCACAGTAGCCTTGGAAGATAGGATTCTTTTCAGTATTATTTCACCATTTTTTCACCACTATTTCAAGAACGGGAGCCCTTTTCAACCGTTAGCGGAAGAATCCTTCTTTGGAGATGAGATATTTTTCTGGGGTGGCAAGTGCAGGGCCTCTGTCAGTCCTGGGTTTGTTGGACTAGCGCCAGACAAGAGAAGTGCGCCTTTGTGGGACAGGTGAATAGTGCGGATCCTGTTTCAGTCTAAAGACTGAAACAGGATCCGCACTTTTCACCGTTCCTTTCAGAATCATTTGATTCATCAGCTAGGAATGGCGATTGGTTCTCCAGACCAATCGAAGGCTAGGCCAAAGTAACTCGATCTTTCCAAGAGGTGTGTGGCCCAACTTTTGAAAGAACCGCTAAGTGCAGAACTATTTGGTATTTTTCCTAAGCCCTTTTCACCGTAATTGTCCTAAGGTTGGTCTCTGCATCCTTAAGCATACCAGAGTTTTCACAGACGAGACAGGCTGAGGCTCATTAATCTTGGCATTTCCAATAGTTGGTCCTAGAGACTACCAAGAAAGTGTTCTTTTAAGTATTATTCTGTTGTGGTTTCAGCATTATTTTCAGAACCCGAGCACGGTTCTCGCATAGCATAAGAATCCTGCCTGGTAGTTGAGATTTCATGGTGGGGTGTAAGTGCGGGGCTTCTGTCAGCCCTGCCTTTGATTTGTTTACCTCCAGAGTTGGAAAGTGCATATTTGCGTGAGATGGGAAAAGTGTGGATCGTGCTTCAGATTTCATCCTGACACTTTGAAATGACCAGTGTGTTGGTAATTATTTGCCATTTCCATGGCGTTTGGCACCGTAATAGTCATGAGGTCGGTCTCTGCATCCTGAAGCCTATGATGCTTTTTGCAGAGAAACCTCTGCTGAGGCCCAGGTAACTTGCTATTTCCCATAGCTGGCACAGGAGCCTTGGAAGATAGCATTGTTTGCAGTATTATTTCACCATTTTTTCACCACTGTTTCAAGAACGGGAGCCCTTTTCAACCATTAGCGGAAGAATCCTTCTTTGGAGATGAGATATTTTTCTGGGGTGGCAAGTGCAGGGCCTCTGTCAGTCCTGGGTTTGTTGGACTAGCGCCAGACATGAGAAGTGCGCCTTTGTGGGACAGGTGAATAGTGCGGATCCTGTTTCAGTCTAAAGACTGAAACAGGATCCGCACTTTTCACAGTTCCTTTCAGAATCATTTGATTCATCAGCTAGGAATGGCGATTGCTTCTCCAGACCATTCGAAGGCTAGGCCAAAGTACCTCGATCTTTCCAAGAGGTGTGTGGCCCAACTTTTGAAAGAACCGCTAAGTGGAGAACTATTTGGTATTTTTCCTAAGCACTTTTCACCGTAGTTGTCCTAAGGTTGGTCTCTGCATCCTTAAGCATACCAGAGTTTTCACAGACGAAACAGGCTGAGGCCCAGTAACCTTGGCATTTCCAATAGTTGGTCCTAGAGACTACCAAGAAAGTGTTCTTTTAAGTATTATTCTGTTGTGGTTTCAGCATTATTTTCAGAACCCGAACAGGGTTCTCGCATTAGCATAAGAATCCTGCCTGGTAGCTGAGATTTCTGGGTGGGGTGTAGGTGCGGGGCTTCTGTCTGCCCTGCCTTTGATTTGTTTACCTCCATAGTTGGAAAGTGCATATTTGCGTGAGATGGGAAAAGTGTGGATCGTGCTTCAGATTTCATCCTGACACTTTGAAATGACCAGTGTGTTGGTAATTATTTGCCATTTCCATGGCGTTTGGCCCCGTAATAGTCATGAGGTCGGTCTCTGCATCCTGAAGCCTATGATGCTTTTTGCAGAGAAACCTCTGCTGAGGCCCAGGTAACTTGCTATTTCCCATAGCTGCCAAGGGAGCCTTGGAAGATAGGATTGTTTTCAGTATTATTTCACCATTTTTTCACCACTGTTTCAAGAACGGGAGCCCTTTTCAACCGTTAGCGGAAGAATCCTTCTTTGGAGATGAGATATTTTTCTGCGGTGGCAAGTGCAGGGCCTCTGTCAGTCCTGGGTTTGTTGGACTAGCGCCAGACATGAGAAGTGCGCCTTTGTGGGACAGGTGAATAGTGCGGATCCTGTTTCAGTCTAAAGACTGAAACAGGATCCGCACTTTTCACCGTTCCTTTCAGAGTCATTTGATTCATCAGCTAGGAATGGCGATTGCTTCTCCAGACCAATCGAAGGCTAGGCCAAAGTACCTCGATCTTTCCAAGAGGTGTGTGGCCCAACTTTTGAAAGAACCGCTAAGTGGAGAACTATTTGGTATTTTTCCTAAGCACTTTTCACCGTAATTGTCCTAAGGTTGGTCTCTGCATCCTTAAGCATACCAGTGTTTTCACAGACGAAACAGGCTGAGGCCCAGGAATCTTGGCATTTCCAATAGTTGGTCTTAGAGACTACCAAGAAAGTGTTCTTTTAAGTATTATTCCTTTGTGGTTTCAGCATTATTTTCAGAACCCGAGCAGGGTTCTCGCATTAGCATAAGAATCCTGCCTGGTAGTTGAGATTTCATGGTGGGGTGTAACTGCGGGGCTTCTGTCTGCCCTGCCTTTGATTGGTTTACCTCCAGAGTTGGAAAGTGCATAGTTGCGTGAGATGGGAAAAGTGTGGATCGTGCTTCAGATTTCATCCTGACACTTTGAAATGACCAGTGTGTTGGTAGTTATTTGCCATTTCCATGGCGTTTGGCACCGTAATAGTCATGAGGTCGGTCTCTGCATCTTGAAGCCTATGATGCTTTTTGCAGAGAAACCTCTGCTGAGGCCCAGGTAACTTGCTATTTTCCATAGCTGGCACAGGAGCCTTGGAAGATAGGATTGTTTTCAGTATTATTTCACCATTTTTTCACCACTGTTTCAAGAACTGGAACCCTTTTCAACCGTTAGCGGAAGAATCCTTCTTTGGAGATGAGATATTTTTCTGGGGTGGCAAGTGCAGGGCCTCTGTCAGTCCTGGGTTTGTTGCACTAGCGCCAGACATGAGAAGTGCGCCTTTGTGGGACAGGTGAATAGTGCGGATCCTGTTTCAGTCTAAAGACTGAAACAGGATCCGCACTTTTCACCGTTCCTTTCAGAATCATTTGATTCATCAGCTAGGAATGGAGATTGCTTCTCCAGACCAATCGAAGGCTAAGCCAAAGTAACTCGATCTTTCCAAGAGGTGTGTGGCCCAACTTTTGAAAGAACCGCTAAGTGGAGAAGTATTTGGTATTTTTCCTAAGCACTTTTCACCGTAATTGTCCTAAGGTTGGACTCTGCATCCTTAAGCATGCCAGAGTTTTCACAGACGAAACAGGCTGAGGCCCATTAATCTTGGCATTTCCAATAGTTGGTCCTAGAGACTACCAAGAAAGTGTTCTTTTAAGTATTATTCTGTTGTGGTTTCAGCATTATTTTCAGAACCCGAGCAGGGTTCTCGCATTAGCATAAGAATCCTGCCTGGTAGTTGAGATTTCTGGGTGGGTTGTAAGTGCGGGGCTTCTGTCAGCCCTGCCTTTGATTTGTTTACCTCCAGAGTTGGAAAGTGCATAGTTGCGTGAGATGGGAAAAGTGTGGATCGTGCTTCAGATTTCATCCTGACACTTTGAAATGACCAGTGTGTTGGTAATTATTTGCCATTTCCATGGCGTTTGGCACCGTAATAGTCATGAGGTCGGTCTCTGCATCCTGAAGGCTATGATGCTTTTTGCAGAGAAACCTCTGCTGAGGCCCAGGTAACTTGCTTTTTCCCATAGCTGGCACAGGAGCCTTGGAAGATAGGATTGTTTTCAGTATTAGTTCACCATTTTTTCAGCACTGTTTCAAAAACGGGAGCCCTTTTCAACCGTTAGCGGAAGAATCCTTCTTTGGAGATGAGATATTTTTCTGGGGTGGCAAGTGCAGGGCCTCTGTCAGTCCTGGGTTTGTTGGACTAGCGCCAGACATGAGAAGTGCGCCTTTGTGGGACAGGTGAATAGTGCGGATCCTGTTTCAGTCTAAAGACTGAAACAGGATCCACACTTTTCACCGTTCCTTTCAGAATCATTTCATTCATCAGTTAGGAATGCCGATTGCTTCTCCAGACCAATCGAAGGCTAGGCCAAAGTAACTCGATCTTTCCAAGAGGTGTGTGGCCCAACTTTTGTAAGAACCGCTAAGTGGAGAACTATTTGCTATTTTTCCTAAGCACTTTTCACCGTAATTGTCCTAAGGTTGGTCTCTGCATCCTTAAGCATACCAGTGTTTTCACAGACGAAACAGGCTGAGGCCCAGTAATCTTGGCATTTCCAATAGTTGGTCTTAGAGACTACCAAGAAAGTGTTCTTTTAAGTATTATTCCTTTGTGGTTTCAGCATTATTTTCAGAACCCGAGCAGGGTTCTCGCATAAGCATAAGAATCCTGCCTGGTAGTTGAGATTTCATGGTGGGGTGTAACTGCGGGGCTTCTGTCAGCCCTGCCTTTGATTTGTTTACCTCCAGAGTTGGAAAGTGCATAGTTGCGTGAGATGGGAAAACTGTGGATCGTGCTTCAGATTTCATCCTGACACTTTGAAATGACCAGTGTGTTGGTAGTTATTTGCCATTTCCATGGCGTTTGGCACCGTAATAGTCATGAGGTCGGTCTCTGCATCTTGAAGCCTATGATGCTTTTTGCAGAGAAACCTCTGCTGAGGCCCAGGTAACTTGCTATTTTCCATAGCTGGCAAAGGAGCCTTGGAAGATAGGATTGTTTTCAGTATTATTTCACCATTTTTTCACCACTGTTTCAAGAACGGGAGCCCTTTTCAATCGTTAGCGGAAGAATCCTTCTTTGGAGATGAGATATTTTTCTGCGGTGGCAAGTGCAGGGCCTCTGTCAGTCCTGGGTTTGTTGCACTAGCGCCAGACATGAGAAGTGCGCCTTTGTGGGACAGGTGAATAGTGCGGATCCTGTTTCAGTCTAAAGACTGAAACAGGATCCGCACTTTTCACAGTTCCTTTCAGAATCACTTGATACATCAGATTATAATGGCGATTGCTTCTCCAGACCAATCGAAGGCTAGGCCAAAGTACCTCCATCTTTCCAAGACGTGTGTGGCCCAACTTTTGAAAGAACCGCTAAGTGGAGAACTATTTGGTATTTTTCCTAAGCACTTTTCACCGTAATTGTCCTAAGGGTGGTCTCTGCATCCTTAAGCATACGAGGGTTTTCACAGACGAAACAGGCTGAGGCCCATTAATCTTGGCATTTCCAATAGTTGGTCCTAGAGACTACCAAGAAAGTGTTCTCTTAAGTATAATTCTGTTGTGCTGTCAGCATTATTTTCAGAACCCGAGCAGGGTTCTCGCATTACCATAAGAATCCTGCCGGGTAGTTGAGATTTCTGGGTGGGGTGTAAGTGCGGGGCTTCTGTCAGCCCTGCCTTTGATTTGTTTACCTCCAGAGTTGGAAAGTGCATAGTTGCGTGATATGGGAAAACTGTGGATCGTGCTTCAGATTTCATCCTGACACTTTGAAATGACCAGTGTGTTGGTAATTATTTGCCATTTCCATGGCGTTTGGCACCGTAATAGTCATGAGGTCGGTCTCTGCATCCTGAAGCCTATGATGCTTTTTGCAGAGAAACCTCTGCTGAGGCCCAGGTAACTTGCTATTTCCCATAGCTGGCACAGGAGCCTTGGAAGATAGGATTGTTTTCAGTATTATTTCACCATTTTTTCACCACTGTTTCAAGAACGGGAGCCCTTTTCAATCGTTAGCGGAAGAATCCTTCTTTGGAGATGAGATATTTTTCTGGGGTGGCAAGTGCAGGGCCTCTGTCAGTCCTGGGTTTGTTGGACTAGCGCCAGACATGAGAAGTGCGCCTTTGTGGGACAGGTGAATAGTGCGGATCCTGTTTCAGTCTAAAGACTGAAACAGGATCCACACTTTTCACCGTTCCTTTCAGAATCATTTCATTCATCAGCTAGGAATGGCGATTGCTCCTCCAGACCAATCGAAGGCTAGGCCAAAGTAACTCGATCTTTCCAAGAGGTGTGTGGCCCAACTTTTGTAAGAACCGCTAAGTGGAGAACTATTTGGTATTTTTCGTAAGCACTTTTCACCGTAATTGTCCTAAGGTTGGTCTCTGCATCCTTAAGCATACCAGAGTTTTCACAGACGAAACAGGCTGAGGCCCATTAATCTTGGCATTTCCAATAGTTGGTCCTAGAGACTACCAAGAAAGTGTTCTTTTAAGTATTATTCTGTTGTGGTTTCAGCATTATTTTCAGAACCCGAGCAGGGTTCTCGCATTACCATAAGAATCCTGCCGGGTAGTTGAGATTTCTGGGTGGGGTGTAAGTGCGGGGCTTCTGTCAGCCCTGCCTTTGATTTGTTTACCTCCAGAGTTGGAAAGTGCATAGTTGCCTGAGATGGGAAAAGTGTGGATAATGCTTCAAATTTCATCCTGACACTTTGAAATGACCAGTGTGTTGGTAATTATTTGCCATTTCCATGGCGTTTGGCACCGTAATAGTCATGAGGTCGGTCTCTGCATCCTGAAGCCTATGATGCTTTTTGCAGAGAAACCTCTGCTGAGGCCCAGGTAACTTGCTATTTCCCATAGCTGGCACAGGAGCCTAGGAAGATAGGATTGTTTTCAGTATTATTTCACCATTTTTTCACCACTGTTTCAAGAACGGGAGCCCTTTTCAACCGTTAGCGGAAGAATCCTTCTTTGGAGATGAGATATTTTTCTGGGGTGGCAAGTGCAGGGCCTCTGTCAGTCCTGGGTTTGTTGGACTAGCGCCAGACATGAGAAGTGCGCCTTTGTGGGACAGGTGAATAGTGCGGATCCTGTTTCAGTCTAAAGACTGAAACAGGATCCGCACTTTTCACCGTTCCTTTCAGAATCATTTGATTCATCAGCTAGGAATGGCGATTGCTTCTCCAGACCAATCGAAGGCTAGGCCAAAGTACCTCGATCTTTCCCAGAGGTGTGTGGCCCTACTTTTGAAAGAACCGCTAAGTGGAGAACTATTTGGTATTTTTCCTAAGCACTTTTCACCGTAATTGTCCTAAGGTTGGTCTCTGCATCCTTAAGCATACCAGTGTTTTCACAGACGAAACAGGCTGAGGCCCAGTAATCTTGGCATTTCCAATAGTTGGTCTTAGAGACTACCAAGAAAGTGTTCTTTTAAGTATTATTCCTTTGTGGTTTCAGCATTATTTTCAGAACCCGAGCAGGGTTCTCGCATTAGCATAAGAATCCTGCCTGGTAGTTGAGATTTCATGGTGGGGTGTAACTGCGGGGCTTCTGTCTGCCCTGCCTTTGATTTGTTTACCTCCAGAGTTGGAAAGTGCATAGTTGCGTGAGATGGGAAAAGTGTGGATCGTGCTTCAGATTTCATCCTGACACTTTGAGATGACCAGTGTGTTGGTAGTTATTTGCCATTTCCATGGCGTTTGGCACCGCAATAGTCATGAGGTCGGTCTCTGCATCTTGAAGCCTATGATGCTTTTTGCAGAGAAACCTCTGCTGAGGCCCAGGTAACTTGCTATTTTCCATAGCTGGCACAGGAGCCTTGGAAGATAGGATTGTTTGCAGTATTATTTCACCATTTTTTCACCACTGTTTCAAGAACGGGAGCCCTTTTGAACCGTTAGCGGAAGAATCCTTCTTTGGAGATGAGATATTTTTCTGGGGTGGCAAGTGCAGGGCCTCTGTCAGTCCTGGGTTTGTTGCACTAGCGCCAGACATGAGAAGTGCGCCTTTGTGGGACAGGTGAAGAGTGCGGATCCTGTTTCACTCTAAAGACTGAAACAGGATCCGCACTTTTCACAGTTCCTTTCAGAATCACTTGATACATCAGACTATAATGGCGATTGCTTCTCCAGACCAATCGAAGGCTAGGCCAAAGTACCTCGATCTTTCCAAGAGGTGTGTGGCCCAACTTTTGAAAGAACCGCTAAGTGGAGAACTATTTGGTATTTTTCCTAAGCACTTTTCACCGTAATTGTCCTAAGGTTGGTCTCTGCATCCTTAAGCATACCAGAGTTTTCACAGACGAAACAGGCTGAGGCCCATTAATCTTGGCATTTCTAATAATTGGTCCTAGAGACTACCAAGAAAGTGTTCTTTTAAGTATTATTCTGTTGTGGTTTCAGCATTATTTTCAGAACCCGAGCAGGGTTCTCGCATTAGCATAAGAATCCTGCCTGGTAGTTGAGATTTCATGGTGGGGTGTAAGTGCGGGGCTTCTGTCAGCCCTGCCTTTGAATTGTTTACCTCCAGAGTTGGAAAGTGCATAGTCGCGTGAGATGGGAAAAGTGTGGATCGTGCTTCAGATTTCATCCTGACACTTTGAAATGACCAGTGTGTTGGTAATTATTTGTCATTTCCATGGCGTTTGGCACCCTAATAGTCATGAGGTCGGTCTCTGCATCCTGAAGCCTATGATGCTTTTTGCAGAGAAACCTCTGCTGAGGCCCAGGTAACTTGCTATTTCCCATAGCTGGCACAGGAGCCTAGGAAGATAGGATTGTTTTCAGTATTATTTCACCATTTTTTCACCACTTTTTCAAGAACAGGAGCCCTTTTCAACCGCTAGCGGAAGAATACTTCTTTGGAGATGAGATATTTTTCTGGGGTGGCAAGTGCAGGGCCTCTGTCAGTCCTGGGTTTGTTGGACTAGTGCCAGACATGAGAAGTGCGCCTTTGTGGGACAGGTGAATAGTGCGGATCCTGTTTCAGTCTAAAGACTGAAACAGGATCCGCACTTTTCACCGTTCCTTTCAGAATCATTTGATTCATCAGCTAGGAATGGCGATTGCTTCTCCAGACCAATCGAAGGCTAGGCCAAAGTACCTCCATCTTTCCAAGACGTGTGTGGCCCAACTTTTGAAAGAACCGCTAAGTGGAGAACTATTTGGTATTTTTCCTAAGCACTTTTCACCGTAATTGTCCTAAGGGTGGTCTCTGCATCCTTAAGCATACGAGGGTTTTCACAGACGAAACAGGCTGAGGCCCATTAATCTTGGCATTTCCAATAGTTGGTCCTAGAGACTACCAAGAAAGTGTTCTCTTAAGTATAATTCCGTTGTGCTTTCAGCATTATTTTCAGAACCCGAGCAGGGTTCTCGCATTAGCATAAGAATCCTGCCTGGTAGTTGAGATTTCATGTTGGGGTGTAAGTGCGGGGCTTCTGTCTGCCCTGCCTTTGATTTGTTTACCTCCAGAGTTGGAAAGTGCATAGTTGCGTGAGATGGGAAAAGTGTGGATCGTGCTTCAGATTTCATCCTGACACTTTGAAATGACCTGTGTGTTGGTAATTATTTGCCATTTCCATGGCGTTTGGCACCCTAATACTCATGAGGTCGGTCTCTGCATCCTGAAGCCTATGATGCTTTTTGCAGAGAAACCTCTGCTGAGGCCCAGGTAACTTGCTATTTCCCATAGCTGGCACAGTAGCATTGGAAGATAGGATTGTTTTCAGTATTATTTCACCATTTTTTCACCACTGTTTCAAGAACGGGAGCCCTTTTCAACCGTTAGCGGAAGAATCCTTCTTTGGAGATGAGATATTTTTCTGGGGTGGCAAGTGCAGGGCCTCTCTCAGTCCTGGGTTTGTTGGACTAGCGCCAGACATGAGAAGTGCGCCTTTGTGGGACAGGTGAATAGTGCGGATCCTGTTTCAGTCTAAAGACTGAAACAGGATCCGCACTTTTCACCGATCCTTTCAGAATCATTTGATTCATCAGCTAGGAATGGAGATTGCTTCTCCAGACCAATCGAAGGCTAAGCCAAAGTAACTCGATCTTTCCAAGAGGTGTGTGGCCCAACTTTTGAAAGAACCGCTAAGTGGAGAAGTATTTGGTATTTTTCCTAAGCACTTTTCACCGTAATTGTCCTAAGGTTGGACTCTGCATCCTTAAGCATACCAGAGTTTTCACAGACGAAACAGGCTGAGGCCCATTAATCTTGGCATTTCCAATAGTTGGTCCTAGAGACTACCAAGAAAGTGTTCTTTTAAGTATTATTCTGTTGTGGTTTCAGCATTATTTTCAGAACCTGAGCGGGGTTCTCGCATTAGCATAAGAATCCTGCCTGGTAGTTGAGATTTCATGGTGGGGTGTAAGTGCGGGGCTTCTGTCAGCCCTGCCTTTGATTTGTTTACCTCCAGAGTTGGAAAGTGCATAGTTGCGTGAGATGGGAAAAGTGTGGATCGTGCTTCAGATTTCATCCTGACACTTTGAAATGACCAGTGTGTTGGTAATTATTTGCCATTTCCATGGCGTTTGGCACCGTAATAGTCATGAGGTCGGTCTCTGCATCCTGAAGGCTATGATGCTTTTTGCAGAGAAACCTCTGCTGAGGCCCAGGTAACTTGCTATTTCCCATAGCTGGCACAGGAGCCTTGGAAGATAGGATTGTTTTCAGTATTATTTCACCATTTTTTCACCACTGTTTCAAAAACGGGAGCCCTTTTCAACCGTTAGCGGAAGAATCCTTCTTTGGAGATGAGATATTTTTCTGGGGTGGCAAGTGCAGGGCCTCTGTCAGTCCTGGGTTTGTTGGACTAGCGCCAGACATGAGAAGTGCGCCTTTGTGGGACAGGTGAATAGTGCGGATCCTGTTTCAGTCTAAAGACTGAAACAGGATCCACACTTTTCACCGTTCCTTTCAGAATCATTTGATTCATCAGTTAGGAATGCCGATTGCTTCTCCAGACCAATCGAAGGCTAGGCCAAAGTAACTCGATCTTTCCAAGAGGTGTGTGGCCCAACTTTTGAAAGAACCGCTAAGTGGAGAACTATTTGGTATTTTTCCTAAGCACTTTTCACCGTAATTGTCCTAAGGTTGGTCTCTGCATCCTTAAGCATACGAGAGTTTTCACAGACGAAACAGGCTGAGGCCCATTAATCTTGGCATTTCCAATAGTTGGTCCTAGAGACTACCAAGAATGTGTTTTTTTAAGTATTATTCCGTTGTGGTTTCAGCATTATTTTCAGAACCCGAGCAGGGTTCTCGCATTACCATAAAAATCCTGCCTGGTACTTGAGATTTCTGGGTGGGGTGTAAGTGCGGGGCTTCTGTCAGCCCTGCCTTTGATTTGTTTACCTCCAGAGTTGGAAAGTGCATAGTTGTGTGATATGGGAAAAGTGTGGATCGTGCTTCAGATTTCATCCTGACACTTAGAAATGACCAGTGTGTTGGTAATTATTTGCCATTTCCATGGCGTTTGGCACCGTAATAGTCATGAGTTCGGTCTCTGCATCCTGAAGCCTATGATGCTTTTTTCACAGAAACCTCTGCTGAGGCCCAGGTAACTTGCTATTTCCCATAGCTGGCACAGGAGCCTTGGAAGATAGGATTGTTTTCAGTATTATTTCACCATGCTTTCACCACTGTTTCAAGAACGGGAGACCTTTTCAACCGTTAGTGGAAGAATCCTTCTTTGGAGATGAGATATTTTTCTGGGGTGGCAAGTGCAGGGCCTCTGTCAGTCCTGGGTTTGTTGGACCAGCGCCAGACATGAGAAGTGCGCCTTTGTGGGACAGGTGAATAGTGCGGATCCTGTTTCAGTCCAAAGACTGAAACAGGATCCGCACTTTTCACCGTTCCTTTCAGAATCATTTGATTCATCAGCTAGGAATGGCGATTGCTTCACCAGACCAATCGAAGGCTAGGCCAAAGTAACTCGATGTTTCCAAGAGGTGTGTGGCCCAACTTTTGAAAGAACCGCTAAGTGGAGAACTATTTGGTATTTTTCCGAAGCACTTTTCACCGAAATTGTCATAAGGTTGCTCTCTGCATCCTTGAGCATACCAGAGTCTTCACAGACGAAACAGGCTGAGGCCCAGTAATCTTGGCATTTCCAATAGTTGGTCCTAGAGACGACCAAGAAAGTGTTCTTTTAAGCGTTATTCCGTTGTGGTTTCAGCATTATTTTCAGAACCCGAGCAGGGTTCTCGCATTAGCATAAGAATCCTGCCTGGCAGTTGAGATTTCTGGGTGGGGTGTACGTGGAGGACTTCTGTCAGCCCTGCCTTTGATTTGTTTACCTACCAGAGTTGGAAAGTGCATATTTGCGTGAGAATGGAAAAGTGTGGATCCTGCTGCAGACTTCATCCTGACACTTTGAAATGACCAGAGTGTTGGTAATTATTTGCCATTTCCATGGCGTTTGGCACAGAAATAATCATGAGGTCGGTCTCTGCATCCTGAAGCCTATGATGCTTTTTGCAGAGAAACCTCTGCTGAGGCCCAGGTAACTTGCTATTTTCCATAGCTGGCACAGGAGCCTTGGAAGATAGGATTGTTTTCAGTATTATTTCACCATTTTTTCACCACTGTTTCAAGAACGGGAGCCCTTTTCAACCGTTAGCGGAAGAATCCTTCTTTGGAGATGAGATATTTTTCTGGGGTGGCAAGTGCAGGGCCTCTGTCAGTCCTGGGTTTGTTGCACTAGCGCCAGACATGAGAAGTGCGCCTTTGTGGGACAGGTGAATAGTGCGGATCCTGTTTCAGTCTAAAGACTGAAACAGGATCCGCACTTTTCACCGTTCCTTTCAGAATCATTTGATTCATCAGCTAGGAATGGCGATTGCTTCTCCAGACCAATCGGAGGCTACGCCAGAGTAACTCGATCTTTCCAAGAGGTGTGTGGCCCAACTTTTGAAAGAACCGCTAAGTGGAGAACTATTTGGTATTTTTCCTAAGCATTTTTCACCGTAATTTTCCTAACGTTGGTCTCTGCATCCTTAAGCATACCAGAGTTTTCACAGAGGAAATAGGCTGAGGCCCAGTAATCTTGGCATTTCCAATAGTTGGTCCTAGAGACTACCAAGAAAGTGTTCTTTTAAGTATTATTCTGTTGTGGTTTCAGCATTATTTTCAGAACCGGAGCAGGGTTCTCGCATTAGCATAAGAATCCTGCCTGGTAGTTGAGATTTCTGGGTGGGGTGTAAGTGCAGGGCTTCTGTCAGCCCTGCCTTTGATTTGTTTACCTCCAGAGTTGGAAAGTGCATATTTGCGTGAGATGGGAAAAGTGTGGATCGTGCTTCAGATTTCATCCTGACCCTTTGAAATGACCAGTGTGTTGGTAATTATTTGCCATTTCTATGGCGTTTGGCACCGTAATAGTCATGAGGTCGGTCTCTGCATCCTGAAGCCTATGATGCTTTTTGCAGAGAAACCTCTGCTGAGGCCCAGGTAACTTGCTATTTCCCATAGCTGCCACAGGAGCCTTGGAAGATAGGATTGTTTTCAGTATTATTTCACCATTTTTTCACCACTGTTTCAAGAACGGGAGCCCTTTTCAAACGTTAGCGAAAGAATCCTTCTTTGGAGATGAGATATTTTTCTGGGGTGGCAAGTGCAGGGCCTCTGTCATTCCTGGGTTTGTTGGACTAGCGCCAGACATGAGAAGTGCGCCTTTGTGGGACAGGTGAATAGTGCGGATCCTGTTTCAGTCTAAAGACTGAAACAGGATCCTCACTTTTCACCGTTCCTTTCAGAGTCATTTGATTCATCAGCTAGGAATGGCGATTGCTTCTCCAGACCAATCGAAGGCTAGGCCAAAGTACCTCGATCTTTCCCAGAGGTGTGTGGCCCAACTTTTGAAAGAACCGCTAAATGGAGAACTATTTGGTATTTTTCCTAAGCACTTTTCACCGTAATTGTCCTAAGGTTGGTCTCTGCATCCTTAAGCATACCAGTGTTTTCACAGACGAAACAGGCTGAGGCCCAGTAATCTTGGCATTTCCAATAGTTGGTCTTAGAGACTACCAAGAAAGTGTTCTTTTAAGTATTATTCCTTTGTGGTTTCAGCATTATTTTCAGAACCCGAGCAGGGTTCTCGCATTAGCATAAGAATCCTGCCTGGTAGTTGAGATTTCATGTTGGGGTGTAAGTGCGGGGCTTCTGTCTGCCCTGCCTTTGATTTGTTTACCTCCAGAGTTGGAAAGTGCATAGTTGCGTGAGATGGGAAAAGTGTGGATCGTGCTTCAGATTTCATCCTGACACTTTGAAATGACCTGTGTGTTGGTAATTATTTGCCATTTCCATGGCGTTTGGCACCCTAATACTCATGAGGTCGGTCTCTGCATCCTGAAGCCTATGATGCTTTTTGCAGAGAAACCTCTGCTGAGGCCCAGGTAACTTGCTATTTCCCATAGCTGGCACAGTAGCATTGGAAGATAGGATTGTTTTCAGTATTATTTCACCATTTTTTCACCACTGTTTCAAGAACGGGAGCCCTTTTCAACCGTTAGCGGAAGAATCCTTCTTTGGAGATGAGATATTTTTCTGGGGTGGCAAGTGCAGGGCCTCTCTCAGTCCTGGGTTTGTTGGACTAGCGCCAGACATGAGAAGTGCGCCTTTGTGGGACAGGTGAATAGTGCGGATCCTGTTTCAGTCTAAAGACTGAAACAGGATCCGCACTTCTCACCGATCCTTTCAGAATCATTTGATTCATCAGCTAGGAATGGAGATTGCTTCTCCAGACCAATCGAAGGCTAAGCCAAAGTAACTCGATCTTTCCAAGAGGTGTGTGGCCCAACTTTTGAAAGAACCGCTAAGTGGAGAAGTATTTGGTATTTTTCCTAAGCACTTTTCACCGTAATTGTCCTAAGGTTGGACTCTGCATCCTTAAGCATACCAGAGTTTTCACAGACGAAACAGGCTGAGGCCCATTAATCTTGGCATTTCCAATAGTTGGTCCTAGAGACTACCAAGAAAGTGTTCTTTTAAGTATTATTCTGTTGTGGTTTCAGCATTATTTTCAGAACCCGAGCGGGGTTCTCGCATTAGCATAAGAATCCTGCCTGGTAGTTGAGATTTCATGGTGGGGTGTAAGTGCGGGGCTTCTGTCAGCCCTGCCTTTGATTTGTTTACCTCCAGAGTTGGAAAGTGCATAGTTGCGTGAGATGGGAAAAGTGTGGATCGTGCTTCAGATTTCATCCTGACACTTTGAAATGACCAGTGTGTTGGTAATTATTTGCCATTTCCATGGCGTTTGGCACCGTAATAGTCATGAGGTCGGTCTCTGCATCCTGAAGGCTATGATGCTTTTTGCAGAGAAACCTCTGCTGAGGCCCAGGTAACTTGCTATTTCCCATAGCTGGCACAGGAGCCTTGGAAGATAGGATTGTTTTCAGTATTATTTCACCATTTTTTCACCACTGTTTCAAAAACGGGAGCCCTTTTCAACCGTTAGCGGAAGAATCCTTCTTTGGAGATGAGATATTTTTCTGGGGTGGCAAGTGCAGGGCCTCTGTCAGTCCTGGGTTTGTTGGACTAGCGCCAGACATGAGAAGTGCGCCTTTGTGGGACAGGTGAATAGTGCGGATCCTGTTTCAGTCTAAAGACTGAAACAGGATCCACACTTTTCACCGTTCCTTTCAGAATCATTTGATTCATCAGTTAGGAATGCCGATTGCTTCTCCAGACCAATCGAAGGCTAGGCCAAAGTAACTCGATCTTTCCAAGAGGTGTGTGGCCCAACTTTTGAAAGAACCGCTAAGTGGAGAACTATTTGGTATTTTTCCTAAGCACTTTTCACCGTAATTGTCCTAAGGTTGGTCTCTGCATCCTTAAGCATACGAGAGTTTTCACAGACGAAACAGGCTGAGGCCCATTAATCTTGGCATTTCCAATAGTTGGTCCTAGAGACTACCAAGAATGTGTTTTTTTAAGTATTATTCCGTTGTGGTTTCAGCATTATTTTCAGAACCCGAGCAGGGTTCTCGCATTACCATAAAAATCCTGCCTGGTACTTGAGATTTCTGGGTGGGGTGTAAGTGCGGGGCTTCTGTCAGCCCTGCCTTTGATTTGTTTACCTCCAGAGTTGGAAAGTGCATAGTTGCGTGATATGGGAAAAGTGTGGATCGTGCTTCAGATTTCATCCTGACACTTAGAAATGACCAGTGTGTTGGTAATTATTTGCCATTTCCATGGCGTTTGGCACCGTAATAGTCATGAGTTCGGTCTCTGCATCCTGAAGCCTATGATGCTTTTTTCACAGAAACCTCTGCTGAGGCCCAGGTAACTTGCTATTTCCCATAGCTGGCACAGGAGCCTTGGAAGATAGGATTGTTTTCAGTATTATTTCACCATGCTTTCACCACTGTTTCAAGAACGGGAGACCTTTTCAACCGTTAGTGGAAGAATCCTTCTTTGGAGATGAGATATTTTTCTGGGGTGGCAAGTGCAGGGCCTCTGTCAGTCCTGGGTTTGTTGGACCAGCGCCAGACATGAGAAGTGCGCCTTTGTGGGACAGGTGAATAGTGCGGATCCTGTTTCAGTCCAAAGACTGAAACAGGATCCGCACTTTTCACCGTTCCTTTCAGAATCATTTGATTCATCAGCTAGGAATGGCGATTGCTTCACCAGACCAATCGAAGGCTAGGCCAAAGTAACTCGATGTTTCCAAGAGGTGTGTGGCCCAACTTTTGAAAGAACCGCTAAGTGGAGAACTATTTGGTATTTTTCCGAAGCACTTTTCACCGAAATTGTCATAAGGTTGCTCTCTGCATCCTTGAGCATACCAGAGTCTTCACAGACGAAACAGGCTGAGGCCCAGTAATCTTGGCATTTCCAATAGTTGGTCCTAGAGACGACCAAGAAAGTGTTCTTTTAAGCGTTATTCCGTTGTGGTTTCAGCATTATTTTCAGAACCCGAGCAGGGTTCTCGCATTAGCATAAGAATCCTGCCTGGCAGTTGAGATTTCTGGGTGGGGTGTACGTGGAGGACTTCTGTCAGCCCTGACTTTGATTTGTTTACCTACCAGAGTTGGAAAGTGCATATTTGCGTGAGAATGGAAAAGTGTGGATCCTGCTGCAGACTTCATCCTGACACTTTGAAATGACCAGAGTGTTGGTAATTATTTGCCATTTCCATGGCGTTTGGCACAGAAATAATCATGAGGTCGGTCTCTGCATCCTGAAGCCTATGATGCTTTTTGCAGAGAAACCTCTGCTGAGGCCCAGGTAACTTGCTATTTTCCATAGCTGGCACAGGAGCCTTGGAAGATAGGATTGTTTTCAGTATTATTTCACCATTTTTTCACCACTGTTTCAAGAACGGGAGCCCTTTTCAACCGTTAGCGGAAGAATCCTTCTTTGGAGATGAGATATTTTTCTGGGGTGGCAAGTGCAGGGCCTCTGTCAGTCCTGGGTTTGTTGCACTAGCGCCAGACATGAGAAGTGCGCCTTTGTGGGACAGGTGAATAGTGCGGATCCTGTTTCAGTCTAAAGACTGAAACAGGATCCGCACTTTTCACAGTTCCTTGCAGAATCACTTGATACATCAGATTATAATGGCGATTGCTTCTCCAGACCAATCGAAGGCTAGGCCAAAGTACCTTGATCTTTCCAAGAGGTGTGTGGCCCAACTTTTGAAAGAACCGCTAAGTGGAGAAGTATTTGGTATTTTTCCTAAGCGCTTTTCACCGTAATTGTCCTAAGGTTGGTCTCTGCATCCTTAAGCATACCAGAGTTTTCACAGACGAAACAGGCTGAGGCCCATTAATCTTGGCATTTCCAATAGTTGGTCCTAGAGACTACCAAGAAAGTGTTCTTTTAAGAATTATTGTGTTGTGGTTTCAGCATTATTTTCAGAACCCGAGCAGGGTTCTCGCATTAGCATAAGAATCCTGCCTGGTAGTTGAGATTTCATGGTGGGGTGTAAGTGCGGGGCTTCTGTCAGCCCTGCCTTTGATTTGTTTACCTCCAGAGTTGGAAAGTGCATAGTTGCGTGAGATGGGAAAAGTGTGGATCGTGCTTCAGATTTCATCCTGACACTTTGAAATGACCAGTGTGTTGGTAATTATTTGCCATTTCCATGGAGTTTGGCCCCGTAATATTCATGAGGTCGGTCTCTGCATCCTGAAGCCTATGATGCTTTTTGCAGAGAAACCTCTGCTGAGGCCCAGGTAACTTGCTATTTCCCATAGCTGGCACAGGAGCCTTGGAAGATAGGATTGTTTTCAGTATTATTTCACCATTTTTTCACCACTGTTTCAAGAACGGGAGCCCTTTTCAACCGTTAGCAGAAGAATCCTTCTTTGGAGATGAGATATTTTTCTGGGGTGGCAAGTGCAGGGCCTCTGTCAGTCCTGGGTTTGTTGGACTAGCGCCAGACATGAGAAGTGCGCCTTTGTGGGACAGGTGAATAGTGCGGATCCTGTTTCAGTCTAAAGACTGAAACAGGATCCGCACTTTTCACCGTTCCTTTCAGAATCATTTGATTCATCAGCTAGGAATGGCGATTGCTTCTCCAGACCAATCGAAGGCTAGGCCAAAGTACCTCGATCTTTCCAAGAGGTGTGTGGCCCAACTTTTGAAAGAACCGCTAAGTGGAGAACTATTTGGTATTTTTCCTAAGCACTTTTCACCGTAGTTGTCCTAAGGTTGGTCTCTGCGTCCTTAAGCATACCAGAGTTTTCACAGACGAAACAGGCTGAGGCCCAGTAATCTTGGCATTTCCAATAGTTGGTCCTAGAGACTACCAAGAAAGTGTTCTTTTAAGTATTATTCTGTTGTGGTTTCAGCATTATTTTCAGAACCCGAGCAGGGTTCTCGCATTAGCATAAGAATCCTGCCTGGTAGTTGAGATTTCTGGGTGGGGTGTAGGTGCGGGGCTTCTGTCAGCCCTGCCTTTGATTTGTTTACCTCCATAGTTGGAAAGTGCATATTTGCGTGAGATGGGAAAAGTTTGGATCGTGCTTCAGATTTCATCCTGACACTTTGAAATGACCAGTGCGTTGGTAATTATTTGCCATTTCCATGGCGTTTGGCACCGTAATAGTCATGAGGTCGGTCTCTGCATCCTGAAGCCTATGATGCTTTTTGCAGAGAAACCTCTGCTGAGGGCCAGGTAACTTGCTATTTCCCATAGCTGGCACAGGAGCCTTGGAAGATAGCATTGTTTGCAGTATTATTTCACCATTTTTTCACCACTGTTTCAAGAACGGGAGCCCTTTTCAACCGTTAGCGGAAGAATCCTTCTTTGGAGATGAGATATTTTTCTGGGTTGGCAAGTGCAGGGCCTCTGTCAGTCCTGGGTTTGTTGGACTAGCGCCAGACATGAGAAGTGCGCCTTTGTGGGACAGGTGAATAGTGCGGATCCTGTTTCAGTCTAAAGACCGAAACAGGACCCGCACTTTTCACCGTTCCTTTCAGAATCATTTGATTCATCAGCTAGGAATGGCGATTGCTTCTCCAGACCAATCTAAGGCTAGGCCAAAGTAACTCGATCTTTCCAAGAGGTGTGTGGCCAAACTTTTGAAAGAACCGCTAAGTGGAGAACTATTTGGTATTTTTCCTAAGCACTTTTCACCGTAATTGTCCTAAGGTTGGTCTCTGCATCCTTAAGCATACCAGAGTTTTCACAGACGAAACAGGCTGAGGCCCAGTAATCTTGGCATTTCCAATAGTTGGTCCTAGAGACTACCAAGAAAGTGTTCTTTTAAGTATTATTCTGTTGTGGTTTCAGCATTATTTTCAGAACCCGAGCAGGGTTCTCGCATTAGCATAAGAATCCTGCCTGGTAGTTGAGATTTCATGGTGGGGTGTAAGTGCGGGGCTTCTGTCAGCCCTGCCTTTGATTTGTTTACCTCCAGAGTTGGAAAGTGCATAGTTGCGTGAGATGGGAAAAGCGTGGATCATGCTTCAGATTTCATCCTGACAGTTTGAAATGACCAGTGTGTTGGTAATTATTTGCCATTTCCATGGCGTTTGGCCCCGTAATAGTCATGAGGTCGGTTTCTGCATCCTGAAGCCTATGATGCTTTTTGCAGAGAAACCTCTGCTGAGGCCCAGGTAACTTGCTATTTCCCATAGCTGGCACAGGAGCCTTGGAAGATAGGATTGTTTGCAGTATTATTTCACCATTTTTTCACCACTGTATCAAGAATGGGAGCCCTTTTCAACCGTTAGCAGAAGAATCCTTCTTTGGAGATGAGATATGTTTCTGGGGTGGCAAGTGCAGGGCCTCTGTCAGTCCTGGGTTTGTTGGACTAGCGCCAGACATGAGAAGTGCGCCTTTGTGGGACAGGTGAATAGTGCGGATCCTGTTTCAGTCTAAAGACTGAAACAGGATCCACACTTTTCACCGTTCCTTTCAGAATCATTTGATTCATCAGCTAGGAATGGCGATTGCTTCTCCAGACCAATCGAATGCTAGGCCAAAGTAACTCGATCTTTCCAAGAGGTGTGTGGCCCAACTTTTGAAAGAACCGCTAAGTGGAGAACTATTTGGTATTTTTCCTAAGCACTTTTCACCGTAATTGTCCTAAGGTTGGTCTCTGCATCCTTAAGCATACCAGAGTTTTCACAGACGAAACAGGCTGAGGCCCAGTAATCTTGGCATTTCCAATAGTTGGTCCTAGAGACTACCAAGAAAGTGTTCTTTTAAGTATTATTCTGTTGTGGTTTCAGCATTATTTTCAGAACCCGAGCAGGGTTCTCGCATTAGCATAAGAATTCTGCCTGGCAGTTGAGATTTCATGGTGGGGTGTAAGTGCGGGGCTTCTGTCAGCCCTGCCTTTGATTTGTTTACCTCCAGAGTTGGAAAGGGCTTATTTGCGTGAGATGGGAAAAGTGTGGATCGTGTTTCAGATTTCATCCAGACACTTTGAAATGACTAGTGTGTTGGTAATTATTTGCCATTTCCATGGCGTTTGGCACCGTAATAGTCATGAGGTCGGTCTCTGCATCCTGAAGCCTATGATGCTTTTTGCAGAGAAACCTCTGCTGAGGCCCAGGTAACTTGCTATTTCCCATAGCTTGCACAGGTGCCTTGGAAGATAGGATGGTTTTCAGTATTATTTCACCATTTTTTCACCACTGTTTCAAGAACGGGAGCCCTTTTCAACCATTAGCGGAAGAATCCTTCTTTGGAGATGAGATATTTTTCTGGGGTGGCAAGTGCAGGGCCTCTGTCAGTCCTGGGTTTGTTGGACTAGCGCCAGACATGAGAAGTGCGCCTTTGTGGGACAGGTGAATAGTGCGGATCCTGTTTCAGTCTAAAGACTGAAACAGGATCCGCACTTTTCACCGTTCCTTTCAGAATCATTTGATTCATCAGCTAGGAATGGCGATTGCTTCTCCAGACCAATCGAAGGCTAGGCCAAAGTAACTCGATCTTTCCAAGAGGTGTGTGGCCCAACTTTTGAAAGAACTGCTAAGTGGAGAACTATTTGGTATTTTTCCGAGGCATTTTTCACCGTAATTGTCATAAGGTTGGTCTCTGCATCCTTAAGCATACGAGAGTTTTCACAGAGGAAACAGGCTGAGGTCCAGTAATCTTGGCATTTCCAATAGTTGGTCCTAGAGACTACCAAGAAAGTGTTCTTTTAAGTATTATTCTGTTGTGGTTTCAGCATTATTTTCAGAACCCGAGCAGGGTTCTCGCATTAGCATAAGAATCCTGCCTGGTAGTTGAGATTTCATGGTGGGGTGTAAGTGCGGGGCTTCTGTCAGCCCTGCCTTTGATTTGTTTACCTCCAGTGTTGGAAAGTGCATAGTTGCGTGAGATGGGAAAAGTGTGGATCGTGCTTCAGATTTCATCCTGACACTTTGAAATGACCAGTGTGTTGGTAATTATTTGCCATTTCCATGGCGTTTGGCACCGTAATAGTCATGAGGTCGGTCTCTGCATCCTGAAGCCTATGATGCTTTTTGCAGAGAAACCTCTGCTGAGGCCCAGGTAACTTGCTATTTCCCATAGCTGGCACAGGAGCCTTGGAAGATAGGATTGTTTTCAGTATTATTTCACCATTTTTTCACCACTGTTTCAAGAACGGCAGCCCTTTTCAACCGTTAGCAGAAGAATCCTTCTTTGGAGATGAGATATTTTTCTGGGGTGGCAAGTGCAGGGCCTCTGTCAGTCCTGGGTTTGTTGGACTAGCGCCAGACATGAGAATTGCGCCTTTGTGGGACAGGTGAATAGTGCGGATCCTGTTTCAGTCTAAAGACTGAAACAGGATCCGCACTTTTCACCATTCCTTTCAGAATCATTTGATTCATCAGCTAGGAATGGCGATTGCTTCTCCAGACCAATCGAAGGCTAGGCCAAAGTAACTCGATCTTTCCAAGAGGTGTGTGGCCCAACTTTTGAAAGAACCGCTAAGTGGAGAACTATTTGGTATTTTTCCGAAGCACTTTTCACCGTAATTGTCCTAAGGTTGGTCTCTGCATCCTTAAGCATACCAGAGTTTTCATAGACGAAACAGGCTGAGGCCCAGTAATCTTGGCATTTCCAATAGTTGGTCCTAGAGACTACCAAGAAGGTGTTCTTTTAAGTATTATTCCGTTGTGGTTTCAGCATTATTTTCAGGACCAGAGCAGGGTTCTCGCATTAGCATAAGAATCCTGCCTGGTAGTTGAGATTTCATGGTGGGGTGTAAGTGCGGGGCTTCTGTCAGCCCTGCCTTTGATTTGTTTACCTCCAGAGTTGGAAAGTGCATATTTGCGTGAGATGGGAAAAGTGTGGATCGTGCTTCAGATTTCATCCTGACACTTTGAAATGACCAGTGTGTTGGTAATTATTTGCCATTTCCATGGCGTTTGGCACCGTAATAGTCATGAGGTCGGTCTCTGCATCCTGAAGCCTATGATGCTTTTTGCAGAGAAACCTCGGCTGAGGCCCAGGTAACTCGCTATTTCCCATAGCTGGCACAGGAGCCTTGGAAGATAGGATTGTTTTCAGTATTATTTCAGCATTTTTTCACCACTGTTTCAAGAACGGCAGCCCTTTTCAACCGTTAGCGGAAGAATCCTTCTTTGGAGATGAGATAATTTTCTGGGGTGGCAAGTGCAGGGCCTCTGTCAGTCCTGGGTTTGTTGGACTAGCGCCAGACATGAGAAGTGCACCTTTGTGGGACAGGTGAATAGTGCGGATCCTGTTTCAGTCTAAAGACTGAAACAGGATCCGCACTTTTCACCGTTCCTTTCAGAATCATTTGATTCATCAGCTAGGAATGGCGATTGCTTCTCCAGACCAATCGAAGGCTAGGCCAAAGTAACTCGATCTTTCCAAGAGGTGTGTGGCCCAACTTTTGAAAGAACTGCTAAGTGGAGAACTATTTGGTATTTTTCCGAGGCATTTTTCACCGTAATTGTCCTAAGGTTGGTCTCTGCATCCTTAAGCATACGAGAGTTTTCACAGAGGAAACAGGCTGAGGCCCAGTAATCTTGGCATTTCCAATAGTTCGTCCTAGAGACTACCAAGAAAGTGTTCTTTTAAGTATTATTCTGTTGTGGTTTCAGCATTATTTTCAGAACCCGAGCAGGGTTCTCGCATTAGCATAAGAATCCTGCCTGGTAGTTGAGATTTCATGGTGGGGTGTAATTGCGGGGCTTCTGTCAGCCCTGCCTTTGATTTGTTTACCTCCAGAGTTGGAAAGTGCATATTTGCGTGAGATGGGAAAAGTGTGGATCGTGCTTCAGATTTCATCCTGACACTTTGAAATGACCAGTGTGTTGGTAATTATTTGCCATTTCCATGGCGTTTGGCACCGTAATAGTCATGAGGTCGGTCTCTGCATCCTGAAGCCTATGATGCTTTTTGCAGAGAAACCTCTGCTGCGGCCCAGGTAACTTGCTATTTCCCATAGCTGGCACAGGAGCCTTGGAAGATAGGATTGTTTTCAGTATTATTTCACCATTTTTTCACCACTGTTTCAAGAACAGGAGCCCTTTTCAACCGTTAGCGGAAGAATCCTTCTTTGGAGATGAGATATTTTTCTGGGTTGGCAAGTGCAGGGCCTCTGTCAGTAATGGGTTTGTTGGACTAGCGCCAGACATGAGAAGTGCGCCTTTGTGGGACAGGTGAATAGTGCGGATCCTGTTTCGGTCTAAAGACCGAAACAGGACCCGCACTTTTCACCGTTCCTTTCAGAATCATTTGATTCATCAGCTAGGAATGGCGATTGCTTCTCCAGACCAATCTAAGGCTAGGCCAAAGTAACTCGATCTTTCCAAGAGGTGTGTGACCCAACTTTTGAAAGAACCGCTAAGTGGAGAACTATTTGGTATTTTTCCTAAGCACTTTTCACCGTAATTGTCCTAAGGTTGGTCTCTGCATCCTTAAGCATACCAGAGTTTTCACAGACGAAACAGGCTGAGGCCCAGTAATCTTGGCATTTCCAATAGTTGGTCCTAGAGACTACCAAGAAAGTGTTCTTTTAAGTATTATTCTGTTGTGGTTTCAGCATTATTTTCAGAACCCGAGCAGGGTTCTCGCATTAGCATAAGAATCCTGCCTGGTAGTTGAGATTTCATGGTGGGGTGTAAGTGCGGGGCTTCTGTCAGCCCTGCCTTTGATTTGTTTACCTCCAGAGTTGGAAAGTGCATAGTTGCGTGAGATGGGAAAAGCGTGGATCATGCTTCAGATTTCATCCTGACAGTTTGAAATGACCAGTGTGTTGGTAATTATTTGCCATTTCCATGGCGTTTGGCCCCGTAATAGTCATGAGGTCGGTTTCTGCATCCTGAAGCCTATGATGCTTTTTGCAGAGAGACCTCTGCTGAGGCCCAGGTAACTTGCTATTTCCCATAGCTGGCACAGGAGCCTTGGAAGATAGGATTGTTTGCAGTATTATTTCACCATTTTTTCACCACTGTATCAAGAATGGGAGCCCTTTTCAACCGTTAGCAGAAGCACTTTTCACCGTAATTGTCCTAAGGTTGGTCTCTGCATCCTTAAGCATACCAGAGTTTTCACAGACGAAACAGGCTGAGGCCCAGTAATCTTGGCATTTCCAATAGTTGGTCCTAGAGACTACCAAGAAGGTGTTCTTTTAAGTATTATTCCGTTGTGGTTTCAGCATTATTTTCAGTACCAGAGCAGGGTTCTCGCATTAGCATAAGAATCCTGCCTGGTAGTTGAGATTTCATGGTGGGGTGTAAGTGCGGGGCTTCTGTCAGCCCTGCCTTTGATTTGTTTACCTCCAGAGTTGGAAAGTGCATATTTGCGTGAGATGGGAAAAGTGTGGATCGTGCTTCAGATTTCATCCTGACACTTTGAAATGACCAGTGTGTTGTTAATTATTTGCCATTTCCATGGCGTTTGGCCCCGTAATAGTCATGAGGTCGGTCTCTGCATCCTGAAGCCTATGATGCTTTTTGCAGAGAAACCTCTGCTGAGGCCCAGGTAACTCGCTATTTCCCATAGCTGGCACAGGAGCCTTGGAAGATAGGATTGTTTTCAGTATTATTTCAGCATTTTTTCACCACTGTTTCAAGAACGGCAGCCCTTTTCAACCGTTAGCGGAAGAATCCTTCTTTGGAGATGAGATAATTTTCTGGGGTGGCAAGTGCAGGGCCTCTGTCAGTCCTGGGTTTGTTGGACTAGCGCCAGACATGAGAAGTGCACCTTTGTGGGACAGGTGAATAGTGCGGATCCTGTTTCAGTCTAAAGACTGAAACAGGATCCGCACTTTTCACCGTTCCTTTCAGAATCATTTGATTCATCAGCTAGGAATGGCGATTGCTTCTCCAGACCAATCGAAGGCTAGGCCAAAGTAACTCGATCTTTCCAAGAGGTGTGTGGCCCAACTTTTGAAAGAACTGCTAAGTGGAGAACTATTTGGTATTTTTCCGAGGCATTTTTCACCGTAATTGTCATAAGGTTGGTCTCTGCATCCTTAAGCATACGAGAGTTTTCACAGAGGAAACAGGCTGAGGGCCAGTAATCTTGGCATTTCCAATAGTTGGTCCTAGAGACTACCAAGAAAGTGTTCTTTTAAGTATTATTCTGTTGTGGTTTCAGCATTATTTTCAGAACCCGAGCAGGGTTCTCGCATTAGCATAAGAATCCTGCCTGGTAGTTGAGATTTCATGGTGGGGTGTAAGTGCGGGGCTTCTGTCAGCCCTGCCTTTGATTTGTTTACCTCCAGTGTTGGAAAGTGCATAGTTGCGTGAGATGGGAAAAGTGTGGATCGTGCTTCAGATTTCATCCTGACACTTTGAAATGACCAGTGTGTTGGTAATTATTTGCCATTTCCATGGCGTTTGGCACCGTAATAGTCATGAGGTCGGTCTCTGCATCCTGAAGCCTATGATTCTTTTTGCAGAGAAACCTCTGCTGAGTCCCAGGTAACTTGCTATTTCCCATAGCTGGCACAGGAGCCTTGGAAGATAGGATTGTTTTCAGTATTATTTCACCATTTTTTCACCACTGTTTCAAGAACGGCAGCCCTTTTCAACCGTTAGCAGAAGAATCCTTCTTTGGAGATGAGATATTTTTCTGGGGTGGCAAGTGCAGGGCCTCTGTCAGTCCTGGGTTTGTTGGACTAGCGCCAGACATGAGAATTGCGCCTTTGTGGGACAGGTGAATAGTGCGGATCCTGTTTCAGTCTAAAGACTGAAACAGGATCCGCACTTTTCACCATTCCTTTCAGAATCATTTGATTCATCAGCTAGGAATGGCGATTGCTTCTCCAGACCAATCGAAGGCTAGGCCAAAGTAACTCGATCTTTCCAAGAGGTGTGTGGCCCAACTTTTGAAAGAACCGCTAAGTGGAGAACTATTTGGTATTTTTCCGAAGCACTTTTCACCGTAATTGTCCTAAGGTTGGTCTCTGCATCCTTAAGCATACCAGAGTTTTCACAGACGAAACAGGCTGAGGCCCAGTAATCTTGGCATTTCCAATAGTTGGTCCTAGAGACTACCAAGAAGGTGTTCTTTTAAGTATTATTCCGTTGTGGTTTCAGCATTATTTTCAGTACCAGAGCAGGGTTCTCGCATTAGCATAAGAATCCTGCCTGGTAGTTGAGATTTCATGGTGGGGTGTAAGTGCGGGGCTTCTGTCAGCCCTGCCTTTGATTTGTTTACCTCCAGAGTTGGAAAGTGCATATTTGCGTGAGATGGGAAAAGTGTGGATCGTGCTTCAGATTTCATCCTGACACTTTGAAATGACCAGTGTGTTGGTAATTATTTGCCATTTCCATGGCGTTTGGCACCGTAATAGTCATGAGGTCGGTCTCTGCATCCTGAAGCCTATGATGCTTTTTGCAGAGAAACCTCTGCTGAGGCCCAGGTAACTCGCTATTTCCCATAGCTGGCACAGGAGCCTTGGAAGATAGGATTGTTTTCAGTATTATTTCAGCATTTTTTCACCACTGTTTCAAGAACGGCAGCCCTTTTCAACCGTTAGCGGAAGAATCCTTCTTTGGAGATGAGATAATTTTCTGGGGTGGCAAGTGCAGGGCCTCTGTCAGTCCTGGGTTTGTTGGACTAGCGCCAGACATGAGAAGTGCGCCTTTGTGGGACAGGTGAATAGTGCGGATCCTGTTTCAGTCTAAAGACTGAAACAGGATCCGCACTTTTCACCGTTCCTTTCAGAATCATTTGATTCATCAGCTAGGAATGGCGATTGCTTCTCCAGACCAATCGAAGGCTAGGCCAAAGTAACTCGATCTTTCCAAGAGGTGTGTGGCCCAACTTTTGAAAGAACCGCTAAGTGGAGAACTATTTGGTATTTTTCCTAAGCACTTTTCACTGTAATTGTCCTAAGGTTGGTCTCTGCATCCTTAAGCATACCAGAGTTTTCACAGACGAAACAGGCTGGGCCCATTAATCTTGGCATTTCCAATAGTTGGTCCTAGAAACTACCAAGAAAGTGTTCTTTTAAGTATTATTCCATTGTGGTTTCAGCATTATTTTCAGAACCCGAGCAGGGTTCTCGCATTAGCATAAGAATTCTGCCTGGTAGTTGAGATTTCATGGTGGGGTGTAAGTGCGGGGCTTCTGTCAGTCCTGCCTTTGATTTGTTTACCTCCAGAGTTGGAAAGTGCATATTTGCGTGAGATGGGAAAAGTGTGGATCGTGCTTCAGATTTCATCCTGACACTTTGAAATGACCAGTGTGTTGGTAATTATTTGCCATTTCCATGGCGTTTGGCACCGCAATAGTCATGAGGTCGGTCTCTGCATCCTGAAGCCTATGATGCTTTTTGCAGAGAAACCTCTGCTGCGGCCCAGGTAACTTGCTATTTCCCATAGCTGGCACAGGAGCCTTAGAAGATAGGATTGTTTTCAGTATTATTTCATCATTTTTTCACCACTGTTTCAAGAACAGGAGCCCTTTTCAACCGTTAGTGGAAGAATCCTTCTTTGGAGATGAGATATTTTTCTGGGGTGGCAAGTGCAGGGCCTCTGTCAGTCCTGGGATTGTTGGACTAGCGCCAGACATGAGAAGTGCGCCTTTGTGGGACAGGTGAATAGTGCGGATCCTGTTTCAGTCTAAAGACTGAAACAGGATCCGCACTTTTCACCGTTCCTTTCAGAATCATTTGATTCATCAGCTAGGAATGGCGATTGCTTCTCCAGACCAATCGAAGGCTAGGCCAAAGTAACTCGATCTTTGCAAGAGGTGTGTGGCCCAACTTTTGAAAGAACTGCTAAGTGGAGAACTATTTGGTATTTTTCCGAGGTATTTTTCACCGTAATTGTCATAAGGTTGGTCTCTGCATCCTTAAGCATACGAGAGTTTTCACAGAGGAAACAGGCTGAGGCCCAGTAGTCTTGGCATTTCCAATAGTTGCTCCTAGAGACTACCAAGAAAGTGTTCTTTTAAGTATTATTCTGTTGTGGTTTCAGCATTATTTTCAGAACCCGAGCAGGGTTCTCGCATTAGCATAAGAATCCTGCCTGGTAGTTGAGATTTCATGGTGGGGTGTAAGTGCGGGGCTTCTGTCAGCCCTGCCTTTGATTTGTTTACCTCCAGAGTTGGAAAGTGCATAGTTGCGTGAGATGGGAAAAGTGTGGCTCGTGCTTCAGATTTCATCCTGACACTTTGAAATGACCAGTGTGTTGGTAATTATTTAACATTTCCATGGCGTTTGGCACCGTAATAGTCATGAGGTCGGTCTCTGCATCCTGAAGACTATGATCCTTTTTGCAGAGAAACTTCTGCTGAGGCCCAGGTAACTTGCTATTTCCCATAGCTGGCACAGGAGCCTTGGAAGATAGGATTGTTTTCAGTATTATTTCACCATTTTTTCACCACTGTTTCAAGAACGGGAGCCCTTATCAACTGTTAGCGGAATAATCCTTCTTTGGAGATGAGATATTTTTCTGGGGTGGCAAGTGCAGGGCCTCTGTCAGTCCTGGGTTTGTTGGACTAGCGCCAGACATGAGAAGTGCGCCTTTGTGGGACAGGTGAATAGTGCGGATCCTGTTTCAGTCTAAAGACTGAAACAGGATCCGCACTTTTCACCGTTCCTTTCAGAATCATTTGATTCATCAGCTAGGAATGGCGATTGCTTCTCCAGACCAATCAAAGGCTAGGCCTAAGTAACTCGATCTTTCCAAGAGGTGTGTTGCCCAACTTTTGAAAGAACCGCTAAGTGGAGAACTATTTGGTATTTTTCCTAAGCACTTTTCACCGTAATTGTCCTAAGATTGGTCTCTGCATCCTGAAGCATACGAGAGTTTTCACACACGAAACAGGCTCAGGCCCATTAATCTTGGCATTTCCAATAGTTGGTCCTAGAGACTACCAAGAAAGTGTTTTTTTAAGTATTATTCCATTGTGGTTTCAGCATTATTTTCAGAACCCGAGCAGGGTTCTCGCATTAGCATAAGAATCGTGCCTGGTAGTTGAGATTTCTGGGTGAGGTGGAAGTGCAGGGCTTCTGTAGGCCCTGCCTTTGATTTGTTTACCTCCAGAGATGGAAAGTGCATATTTGCGTGAGATGTTAAAAGTGTGGATCGTGCTTCAGATTTCATCCTGACACTTTGAAATGACCAGTGTGTTGGTAATTATTTACCATTTCCATGGCGTTTGGCACCGTAATAGTCATGAGGTCGGTCTCTGCATCCTGAAGCCTATGATGCTTTTTGCAGAGAAACCTCTGCTGAGGCCCAGGTAACTTGCTATTTCCCATAGCTGGCACAGGAGCCTTGGAAGATAGGATTGTTTTCAGTATTATTTCACCATTTTTTCACCACTGTTTCAAGAACGGGAGCCCTTTTCAACCGTTAGCGGAACAATCCTTCTTTGGAGATGAGATATTTTTCTGGGGTGGCAAGTGCAGGGCCTCTCTCAGTCCTGGGTTTGTTGGACTAGCGCCAGACATGAGAAGTGCGCCTTTGTGGGACAGGTGAATAGTGCGGATCCTGTTTCAGTCTAAAGACTGAAACAGGATCCGCACTTTTCACCGTTCCTTTCAGAATCATTTGATTCATCAGCTAGGAATGGCGATTGCTTCTCCAGACCAATCGAAGGCTAGGCCAAAGTAACTCGATCTTTCCAAGAGGTGTGTGGCCCAACTTTTGAATGAACCGCTAAGTGGAGAACTCTTTGGTATTTTTCCGAAGCACTTTTCACCGTAATTGTCCTAAGGTTGGTCTCTGCATCCTTAAGCATACCAGAGTTTTCACAGACGAAACAGGCTGAGGCCCAGTAATCTTGGCATTTCCAATAGTTGGTCCTAGAGACTACCAAGAAGGTGTTCTTTTAAGTATTATTCCGTTGTGGTTTCAGCATTATTTTCAGTACCAGAGCAGGGTTCTCGCATTAGCATAAGAATCCTGCCTGGTAGTTGAGATTTCATGGTGGGGTGTAAGTGCGGGGCTTCTGTCAGCCCTGCCTTTGATTTGTTTACCTCCAGAGTTGGAAAGTGCATATTTGCGTGAGATGGGAAAAGTGTGGATCGTGCTTTAGATTTCATCCTGACACTTTGAAATGACCAGTGTGTTGGTAATTATTTGCCATTTCCATGGCGTTTGGCACCGCAATAGTCATGAGGTCGGTCTCTGCATCCTGAAGCCTATGATGCTTTTTGCAGAGAAACCTCTGCTGCGGCCCAGGTAACTTGCTATTTCCCATAGCTGGCACAGGAGCCTTGGAAGATAGGATTGTTTTCAGTATTATTTCATCATTTTTTCACCACTGTTTCAAGAACAGGAGCCCTTTTCAACCGTTAGCGGAAGAATCCTTCTTTGGAGATGAGATATTTTTCTGGGGTGGCAAGTGCAGGGCCTCTGTCAGTCCTGGGTTTGTTGGACTAGCGCCAGACATGAGAAGTGCGCCTTTGTGGGACAGGTGAATAGTGCGGATCCTGTTTCAGTCTAAAGACTGAAACAGGATCCGCACTTTTCACCGTTCCTTTCAGAATCATTTGATTCATCAGCTAGGAATGGCGATTGCTTCTCCAGTCCAATCGAAGGCTAGGCCAAAGTAACTCGATCTTTCCAAGAGGTGTGTGGCCCAACTTTTGAAAGAACTGCTAAGTGGAGAACTATTTGGTATTTTTCCTAAGCACTTTTCACCGTAATTGTCCTAAGGTTGGTCTCTGCATCCTTAAGCATACCAGAGTTTTCACAGACGAAACAGGCTGAGGCCCAGTAATCTTGGCATTTCCAATAGTTGGTCCTAGAGACTACCAAGAAGGTGTTCTTTTAAGTATTATTCCGTTGTGGTTTCAGCATTATTTTCAGTACCAGAGCAGGGTTCTCGCATTAGCATAAGAATCCTGCCTGGTAGTTGAGATTTCATGGTGGGGTGTAAGTGCGGGGCTTCTGTCAGCCCTGCCTTTGATTTGTTTACCTCCAGAGTTGGAAAGTGCATATTTGCGTGAGATGGGAAAAGTGTGGATCGTGCTTTAGATTTCATCCTGACACTTTGAAATGACCAGTGTGTTGGTAATTATTTGCCATTTCCATGGCGTTTGGCACCGCAATAGTCATGAGGTCGGTCTCTGCATCCTGAAGCCTATGATGCTTTTTGCAGAGAAACCTCTGCTGCGGCCCAGGTAACTTGCTATTTCCCATAGCTGGCACAGGAGCCTTGGAAGATAGGATTGTTTTCAGTATTATTTCATCATTTTTTCACCACTGTTTCAAGAACAGGAGCCCTTTTCAACCGTTAGCGGAAGAATCCTTCTTTGGAGATGAGATATTTTTCTGGGGTGGCAAGTGCAGGGCCTCTGTCAGTCCTGGGTTTGTTGGACTATCGCCAGACATGAGAAGTGCGCCTTTGTGGGACAGGTGAATAGTGCGGATCCTGTTTCAGTCTAAAGACTGAAACAGGATCCGCACTTTTCACCGTTCCTTTCAGAATCATTTGATTCATCAGCTAGGAATGGCGATTGCTTCTCCAGTCCAATCGAAGGCTAGGCCAAAGTAACTCGATCTTTCCAAGAGGTGTGTGGCCCAACTTTTGAAAGAACCGCTAAGTGGAGAACTATTTGGTATTTTTCCTAAGCACTTTTCACCGTAATTGTCCTAAGGTTGATCTCTGCATCCTTAAGCATACCAGAGTTTTCACAGACGAAACAGGCTGAGGCCCATTAATCTTGGCATTTCCAATAGTTGGTCCTAGAAACTACCAAGAAAGTGTTCTTTTAAGTATTATTCCGTTGTGGTTTCAGCATTATTTTCAGAACCCGAGCAGGGTTCTCGCATTAGCATAAGAATTCTGCCTGGTAGTTGAGATTTCATGGTGGGGTGTAAGTGCGGGGCTTCTGTCAGCCCTGCCTTTGATTTGTTTACCTCCAGAGTTGGAAAGTGCATATTTGCGTGAGATGGGAAAAGTGTGGATCGTGCTTCAGATTTCATCCTGACACTTTGAAATGACCAGTGTGTTGGTAATTATTTGCCATTTCCATGGCGTTTGGCATCGCAATAGTGATGAGGTCGGTCTCTGCATCCTGAAGCCTATGATGCTTTTGCAGAGAAACCTCTGCTGCGGCCTAGGTAACTTGCTATTTCCCATAGCTGGCACAGGAGCCTTGGAAGATAGGATTGTTTTCAGTATTATTTCATCATTTTTTCACCACTGTTTCAAGAACACGAGCCCTTTTCAACCGTTAGCGGAAGAATCCTTCTTTGGAGATGAGATATTTTTCTGGGGTGGCAAGTGCAGGGCCTCTGTCAGTCCTGGGTTTGTTGGACTAGCGCCAGACATGAGAAGTGCGCCTTTGTGGGACAGGTGAATAGTGCGGATCCTGTTTCAGTCTAAAGACTGAAACAGGATCCGCACTTTTCACCGTTCCTTTCAGAATCATTTGATTCATCAGCTAGGAATGGCGATTGCTTCTCCAGACCAATCGAAGGCTAGGCCAAAGTAACTCGATCTTTCCAAGAGGTGTGTGGAACAACTTTTGAAAGAACTGCTAAGTGGAGTACTATTTGGTATTTTTCCAAGGCATTTTTCACCGTAATTGTCATAAGGTTGGTCTCTGCATCCTTAAGCATACGAGAGTTTTCACAGAGGAAACAGGCTGAGGCCCAGTAGTCTTGGCATTTCCAATAGTTGGTCCTAGAGACTACCAAGAAAGTGTTCTTTTAGGTATTATTCTGTTGTGGTTTCAGCATTATTTTCAGAACCCGAGCAGGGTTCTCGCATTAGCATAAGAATCCTGCCTGGTAGTTGAGATTTCATGGTGGGGTGTAAGTGCGGGGCTTTTGTCAGCCCTGCCTTTGATTTGTTTACCTCCAGAGTTGGAAAGTGCATATTTGCGTGTGATGGGAAAAGTGTGGATCGTGCTTCAGATTTCATCCTGACACTTTGAAATGACCAGTGTGTTGGTAATTATTTGCCATTTCCATGGCGTTTGGCCCCGTAATAGTCATGAGGTCGGTCTCTGCATCCTGAAGCCTATGATGCTTTTTTCAGAGAAACCTCTGCTGAGGCCCAGGTAACTTGCTATTTCCCATAGCTGGCACAGGAGCCTTGGAAGATAGGATTGTTTTCAGTATTATTTCACCATTTTTTCACCACTGTTTCAAGAACGGGAGCCCTTTTCAACCGCTGGCGGAAGAATCCTTCTTTGTAGATGAGATATTTCTCTGGGGTGGCAAGTGCAGGGCCTCTGTCAGTCCTGGGTTTGTTGGACTAGCGCCAGACATGAGAAGTGCGCCTTTGTGGGACAGGTGAATAGTGCGGATCCTGTTTCAGTCTAAAGACTGAAACAGGATCCGCACTTTTCACCGTTCCTTTCAGAATCATTTGATTCATCAGCTAGGAATGGCGATTGCTTCTCCAGACCAAGCGAAGGCTAGGCCAAAGTAACTCGGTCTTTCCAAGAGGTGTGTGGCCCAACTTTTGAAAGAACCGCTAAGTGGAGAACTATTTGGTATTTTTCCGAAGCACTTTTCACCGTAATTGTCCTAAGGTTGGTCTCTGCATCCTTAAGCATACCAGAGTTTTCACAGACGAAACAGGCTGAGGCCCATTAATCTTGGCATTTCCAATAGTTGGTCTTAGAGACTACCAAGAAAGTGTTCTTTTAAGTATTATTCCTTTGTGGTTTCAGCATTATTTTCAGTACCTGAGCAGGGTTCTCGCATTAGCATAAGAATCCTGCCTGGTAGTTGAGATTTCATGGTGGGGTGTAAGTGCAGGGCTTCTGTCAGCCCTGCCTTTGATTTGTTTACCTCCAGAGTTGGAAAGTGCATAGTTGCGTGAGATGGGAAAAGTGTGGCTCGTGCTTCAGATTTCATCCTGACACTTTGAAATGACCAGTGTGTTGGTAATTATTTATCATTTCCATGGCGTTTGGCACCGTAATAGTCATGAGGTCGGTCTCTGCATCCTGAAGACTATGATCCTTTTTGCAGAGAAACTTCTGCTGAGGCCCAGGTAACTTGCTATTTCCCATAGCTGGCACAGGAGCCTTGGAAGATAGGATTGTTTTCAGTATTATTTCACCATTTTTTCACCACTGTTTCAAGAACGGGAGCCCTTATCAACCGTTAGCGGAAGAATCCTTCTTTGGAGATGAGATATTTTTCTGGGGTGGCAAGTGCAGGGCCTCTGTCAGTCCTGGGTTTGTTGGACTAGCGCCAGACATGAGAAGTGCGCCTTTGTGGGACAGGTGAATAGTGCGGATCCTGTTTCAGTCTAAAGACTGAAACAGGATCCGCACTTTTCACCGTTCCTTTCAGAATCATTTGATTCATCAGCTAGGAATGGCGATTGCTTCTCCAGACAAATCGAAGGCTAGGCCAAAGTAACTCGATCTTTCCAAGAGGTGTGTGGCCCAACTTTTGAAAGAACCGCTAAGTGGAGAACTATTTGGTATTTTTCCTAAGCACTTTTCACCGTAATTGTCCTAAGATTGGTCTCTGCATCCTGAAGCATACGAGAGTTTTCACACACGAAACAGGCTGAGGCCCATTAATCTTGGCATTTCCAATAGTTGGTCCTAGAGACTACCAAGAAAGTGTTTTTTTAAGTATTATTCCATTGTGGTTTCAGCATTATTTTCAGAACCCGAGCAGGGTTCTCGCATTAGCATAAGAATCGTGCCTGGTAGTTGAGATTTCTGGGTGAGGTGGAAGTGCAGGGCTTCTGTAGGCCCTGCCTTTGATTTGTTTACCTCCTGAGATGGAAAGTGCATATTTGCGTGAGATGTTAAAAGTGTGGATCGTGCTTCAGATTTCATCCTGACACTTTGAAATGACCAGTGTGTTGGTAATTATTTACCATTTCCATGGCGTTTGGCACCGTAATATTCATGAGGTCGGTCTCTGCATCCTGAAGCCTATGATGCTTTTTGCAGAGAAACCTCTGTTGAGGCCCAGGTAACTTGCTATTTCCCATAGCTGGCACAGGAGCCTTGGAAGATAGGATTGTTTTCAGTATTATTTCACCATTTTTTCACCACTGTTTCAAGAACGGGAGCCCTTTTCAACAGTTAGCGGAAGAATCCTTCTTTGGAGATGAGATAATTTTCTGGGGTGGCAAGTGCAGGGCCTCTGTCAGTCCTGGGTTTGTTGGACTAGCGCCAGACATGAGAAGTGCGCCTTTGTGGGACAGGTGAATAGTGCGGATCCTGTTTCAGTCTAAAGACTGAAACAGGATCCGCACTTTTCACCGTTCCTTTCAGAATCATTTGATTCATCAGCTAGGAATGGCGATTGCTTCTCCAGACAAATCGAAGGCTAGGCCAAAGTAACTCGATCTTTCCAAGAGGTGTGTGGCCCAACTTTTGAAAGAACTGCTAAGTGGAGAACTATTTGGTATTTTTCCGAGGCATTTTTCACCGTAATTGTCCTAAGGTTGGTCTCTGCATCCTTAAGCATACCAGAGTTTTCACAGACGAAACAGGCTGAGGGCCATTAATCTTGGCATTTCCAATAGTTGGTCCTAGAAACTACCAAGAAAGTGTTCTTTTAAGTATTATTCCGTTGTGGTTTCAGCATTATTTTCAGAACCCGAGCAGGGTTCTCGCATTAGCATAAGAATTCTGCCTGGTAGTTGAGATTTCATGGTGGGGTGTAAGTGCGGGGCTTCTGTCAGCCCTGCCTTTGATTTGTTTACCTCCAGAGTTGGAAAGTGCATATTTGCGTGAGATGGGAAAAGTGTGGATCGTGCTTCAGATTTCATCCTGACACTTTGAAATGACCAGTGTGTTGGTAATTATTTGCCATTTCCATGGCGTTTGGCACCGCAATAGTCATGAGGTCGGTCTCTGCATCCTGAAGCCTATGATGCTTTTGCAGAGAAACCTCTGCTGCGGCCTAGGTAACTTGCTATTTCCCATAGCTGGCACAGGAGCCTTGGAAGATAGGATTGTTTTCAGTATTATTTCATCATTTTTTCACCACTGTTTCAAGAACAGGAGCCCTTTTCAACCGTTAGCGGAAGAATCCTTCTTTGGAGATGAGATATTTTTCTGGGGTGGCAAGTGCAGGGCCTCTGTCAGTCCTGGGTTTGTTGGACTAGCGCCAGACATGAGAAGTGCGCCTTTGTGGGACAGGTGAATAGTGCGGATCCTGTTTCAGTCTAAAGACTGAAACAGGATCCGCACTTTTCACCGTTCCTTTCAGAATCATTTGATTCATGAGCTAGGAATGGCGATTGCTTCTCCAGACCAATCGAAGGCTAGGCCAAAGTAACTCGATCTTTCCAAGAGGTGTGTGGCCCAACTTTTGAAAGAACTGCTAAGTGGAGAACTATTTGGTATTTTTCCGAGGCATTTTTCACCGTAATTGTCATAAGGTTGGTCTCTGCATCCTTAAGCATACCAGAGTTTTCACAGAGGAAACAGGCTGAGGCCCAGTAGTCTTGGCATTTCCAATAGTTGCTCCTAGAGACTACCAAGAAAGTGTTCTTTTAAGTATTATTCTGTTGTGGTTTCAGCATTATTTTCAGAACCCGAGCAGGGTTCTCGCATTAGCATAAGAATCCTGCCTGGTAGTTGAGATTTCATGGTGGGGTGTAAGTGCGGGGCATTTGTCAGCCCTGCCTTTGATTTGTTTACCTCCAGAGTTGGAAAGTGCATATTTGCGTGTGATGGGAAAAGTGTGGATCGTGCTTCAGATTTCATCCTGACACTTTGAAATGACCAGTGTGTTGGTAATTATTTGCCATTTCCATGGCGTTTGGCCCCGTAATAGTCATGAGGTCGGTCTCTGCATCCTGAAGCCTATGATGCTTTTTTCAGAGAAACCTCTGCTGAGGCCCAGGTAACTTGCTATTTCCCATAGCTGGCACAGGAGCCTTGGAAGATAGGATTGTTTTCAGTATTATTTCACCATTTTTTCACCACTGTTTCAAGAACGGGAGCCCTTTTCAACCGCTGGCGGAAGAATCCTTCTTTGTAGATGAGATATTTCTCTGGGGTGGCAAGTGCAGGGCCTCTGTCAGTCCTGGGTTTGTTGGACTAGCGCCAGACATGAGAAGTGCGCCTTTGTGGGACAGGTGAATAGTGCGGATCCTGTTTCAGTCTAAAGACTGAAACAGGATCCGCACTTTTCACCGTTCCTTTCAGAATCATTTGATTCATCAGCTAGGAATGGCGATTTCTTCTCCAGACCAAGCGAAGGCTAGGCCAAAGTAACTCGATCTTTCCAAGAGGTGTGTGGCCCAACTTTTGAAAGAACCGCTAAGTGGAGAACTATTTGGTATTTTTCCGAAGCACTTTTCACCGTAATTGTCCTAAGGTTGGTCTCTGCATCCTTAAGCATACCAGAGTTTTCACAGACGAAACAGGCTGAGGCCCATTAATCTTGGCATTTCCAATAGTTGGTCCTAGAAACTACCAAGAAAGTGTTCTTTTAAGTATTATTCCGTTGTGGTTTCAGCATTATTTTCAGAACCCGAGCAGGGTTCTCGCATTAGCATAAGAATTCTGCCTGGTAGTTGAGATTTCATGGTGGGGTGTAAGTGCGGGGCTTCTGTCAGCCCTGCCTTTGATTTGTTTACCTCCAGAGTTGGAAAGTGCATATTTGCGTGAGATGGGAAAAGTGTGGATCGTGCTTCAGATTTCATCCTGACACTTTGAAATGACCAGTGTGTTGGTAATTATTTGCCATTTCCATGGCGTTTGGCACCGCAATAGTCATGAGATCGGTCTCTGCATCCTGAAGCCTATGATGCTTTTGCAGAGAAACCTCTGCTGCGGCCTAGGTAACTTGCTATTTCCCATAGCTGGCACAGGAGCCTTGGAAGATAGGATTGTTTTCAGTATTACTTCATCATTTTTTCACCACTGTTTCAAGAACAGGAGCCCTTTTCAACCGTTAGCGGAAGAATCCTTCTTTGGAGATGAGATATTTTTCTGGGGTGGCAAGTGCAGGGCCTCTGTCAGTCCTGGGATTGTTGGACTAGCGCCAGACATGAGAAGTGCGCCTTTGTGGGACAGGTGAATAGTGCGGATCCTGTTTCAGTCTAAAGACTGAAACAGGATCCGCACTTTTCACCGTTCCTTTCAGAATCATGTGATTCATCAGCTAGGAATGGCGATTGCTTCTCCAGACCAATCGAAGGCTAGGCCAAAGTAACTCGATCTTTCCTAAGAGGTGTGTGGCCCAACTTTTGAAAGAACCGCTAAGTGGAGAACTATTTGGTATTTTTCCGAAGCACTTTTCACCGTAATTGTCCTAAGGTTGGTCTCGGCATCCTTAAGCATACGAGAGTTTTCACAGACGAAACAGGCTGAGGCCCAGTATTCTTGGCATTTCCAATAGTTGGTCCTAGAGACTACCAAGAAAGTGTTTTTTTAAGTATTATTCCATTGTGGTTTCAGCATTATTTTCAGAACCCAGGCAGGATTCTCGCATTAGCATAAGAATTCTGCCTGGTAGTTAAGATTTCTAGGTGGGGTATTAGCGAGGGGCTTCTGTAGGCCCTGCGTTTGATTTGTTTACCTCCAGAGTTGGAAAGTGCATATTTGCGTGAGATGGGAAAAGTGTGGATCGTTCTTCAGATTTCATCCAGACACTTTGAAATGACCAGTGTGTTGGTAATTATTTGCCATTTCCATGGCGTTTGGCACCGTAATAGTCATGAGGTCGGACTCTGCATCCTGAAGCCTATGATGCTTTTTGCAGAGAAACCTCTGCTGAGGCCCAGGTAACTTGCTATTTCCCATAGCTGGCACAGGAGCCTTGGAAGATAGGATTGTTTTCAGTATTATTTCACCATTTTTTCACCACTGTTTCAAGAACGGGAGCACTTTTCAACCGTTAGCGGAAGAATCCTTCTTTGGAGATGAGACATTTTTCTGGGGTGGCAAGTGCAGGGCCTCTGTCAGTCCTGGGTTTGTTGGACTAGCGCCAGACATGAGAAGTGCGCCTTTGTGGGACAGGTGAATAGTGCGGATCCTGTTTCAGTCTAAAGACTGAAACAGGATCCGCACTTTTCACCGTTCCTTTCAGAATCATTTGATTCATCAGCTAGGAATGGCGATTGCTTCTCCAGACCAATCGAAGGCTAGGCCAAAGTAACTCGATCTTTCCAAGAGGTGTGTGGCCCAACTTTTGAAAGAACGGCTAAGTGGAGAACTATTTGGTATTTTTCCTAAGCACTTTTCACCGTAATTGTCCTAAGGTTGGTCTCTGCATCTTTAAGCATACGAGAGTTTTCACAGACGAAACAGGCTGAGGCCTAGTAATCTTGGCATTTCCAATAGTTGGTCCTAGAGACTACCAAGAAAGTGTTCTTTTAAGTATTATTCTGTTGTGGTTTCAGCATTATTTTCAGAACCCGAGCAGGTTTCTCGCATTAGCATAAGAATCCTGCCTGGTAGTTGAGATTTCATGGTGGGGTGTAAGTGCGGGGCTTCTGTCAGCCCTGCCTTTGATTTGTTTACCTCCAGAGTTGGAAAGTGCATATTTGCGTGAGATGGGAAAAGTGTGGATCGTGCTTCAGATTTCATCCTGACACTTTGAAATGACCAGTGTGTTGGTAATTATTTGCCATTTCCATGGCGTTTGGCCCCGTAATAGTCATGAGGTCGGTCTCTGCATCCTGAAGCCTATGATGCTTTTTGCAGAGAAACCTCTGCTGAGGCCCAGGTAACTTGCTATTTCCCATAGCTGGCACAGGAGCCTTGGAAGATAGGATTGTTTTCAGTATTATTTCACCATTTTTTCACCACTGTTTCAAGAACCGGAGCCCTTTTCAACTGTTAGCGGAAGAATCCTTCTTTGGAGATGAGATATTTTTCTGGGGTGGCAAGTGCAGGGCCTCTGTCAGTGCTGGGTTTGTTGGACTAGCGCCAGACATGAGAAGTGCGCCTTTGTGGGACAGGTGAATAGTGCGGATCCTGTTTCAGTCTAAAGACTGAAACAGGATCCGCACTTTTCACCGTTCCTTTCAGAATCATTTGATTCATCAGCTAGGAATGGCGATTGCTTCTCCAGACCAATCGAAGGCTAGGCAAAAGTAACTCGATCTTTCCAAGAGGTGTGTGGCCCAACTTTTGAAAGAAACGCTAAGTGGAGAACTATTTGGTATTTTTCCGAAGCACTTTTCACCGTAATTGTCCTAAGGTTGGTCTCTGCATCCTTAAGCATACCAGAGTTTTCACAGACGAAACAGGCTGAGGCCCATTAATATTGGCATTTCCAATAGTTGGTCCTAGAGACTACCAAGAAAGTGTTCTTTTAAGTATTATTCTGTTGTGGTTTCACGATTATTTTCAGAACCCGAGCAGGGTTCTGGCAGTAGCATAAGAATCCTGCCTGGTAGTTGAGATTTCATGGTGGGGTGTAAGTGCGGGGTTCTGTCAGCCCTGCCTTTGATTTGTTTACCTCCAGAGTTGGAAAGTGCATATTTTCGTGAGATGGGAAAAGTGTGGATCGTGCTTCAGATTCCATTCAGACACTTTGAAATGACCAGTGTGTTGGTAATTATTTGCCATTTCCATGGCGTTTGGCACCGTAATAGTCATGGGGTCGGTCTCTGCATCCTGAAGCCTATGATGCTTTTTGCAGAGAAACCTCTGCTGAGGCCCAGGTAACTTGCTTTTTCCCATAGCTGGCACAGGAGCCTTGGAAGATAGGATTCTTTTCGATTATTATTTCACCATTTTTTCACCACTGTTTCAAGAACGGGAGCCCTTTTCAACCGTTAGCAGAAGAATCCTTCTTTGGAGATGAGATATTTTTCTGGGGTGGCAAGTGCAGGGCCTCTGTCAGTCCTGGGTTTGTTGGACTAGCGCCAGACATGAGAAGTGCGCCTTTGTGGGACAGGTGAATAGTGCGGATCCTGTTTCAGTTTTTAGACTGAAACAGGATTCGCACTTTTCACCGTTCCTTTCAGAATCATTTGATTCACCAGCAAGGAACGGCGATTGCTTCTCCAGACCAATCGAAGGCTAGGCCAAAGTAACTCGATCTTTCCAAGAGGTGTGTGGCCCAACTTTTGAAAGAACCGCTAAGTGGACAACTATTTGGTATTTTTCCTAAGCACTTTTCACCGTAATTGTCCTAAGTTTGGTCTCTGCATCCTTAAGCATACCAGAGTTTTCACAGACCAAACAGGCTGAGGCTCATTAATCTTGGCATTTCCAATAGTTGGTCCTAGAGACTACCAAGAAATGTTCTTTTAAGTATTATTCCATTGTGTTTTCAGCATTATTTTCAGAACCCAGGCAGGATTCTCGCATTAGCATAAGAATTCTGCCTGGTAGTTGAGATTTCTAGGTGGGGTGTAAGCGAGGGGCTTCTGTAGGCCCTGCCTTTGATTTGTTTACCTCCAGAGTTGGAAAGTGCATATTTGCGTGAGATGGGAAAAGTGTGGATCGTTCTTCAGATTTCATCCAGACACTTTGAAATGAACAGTGTGTTGGTAATTATTTGCCATTTCCATGGCGTTTGGCACCGTAATAGTCATGAGGTCGGACTCTGCATCCTGAAGGCTATGATGCTTTTTGCAGAGAAACCTCTGCTGAGGCCCAGGTAACTTGCTATTTCCCATAGCTGGCACAGGAGCCTTGGAAGATAGGATTGTTTTCAGTATTATTTCACCATTTTTTCACCACTGTTTCAAGAACGGGAGCCCTTTTCAACCGTTAGCGGAAGAATCCTTCTTTGGAGATGAGATATTTTTCTGGGGTGGCAAGTGCAGGGCCTCTGTCAGTCCTGGGTTTGTTGGACTAGCGCCAGACATGAGAAGTGCGCCTTTGTGGGACAGGTGAACAGTGCGGATCCTGTTTCAGTCTAAAGACTGAAACAGGATCCGCACTTTTCACCGTTCCTTTCAGAATCATTTGATTCATCAGCTAGGAATGGCGATTGCTTCACCAGACCAATCGAAGGCTAGGCCAAAGTAACTCGATCTTTCCAAGAGGTGTGTGGAACAACTTTTGAAAGAACCACTAAGTGGAGAACTATTTGTTATTTTTCCGAAGCACTTTTCACAGTAATTGTCCTAACGTTGGTCTCTGCATCCTTAAGCATACCAGTGTCTTCACAGACGAAACAGGCTGAGGCCCAGTAATCTTGGCATTTCCAATTGTTGGTCTTAGAGACTACCAAGGAAGTGTTCTTTTAAGTATTATTTCTTTGTGGTTTCAGCATTATTTTCAGTACCCGAGCAGGGTTCTCACATTAGCATAAGAATCCTGCCTGGTAGTTGAGATTTCATGGTGGGGTGTAAGTGCGGGGCTTCTGTCAGCCCTGCCTTTGATTTGTTTACCTCCAGAGTTGGAAAGGGCATATTTGCGTGAGATGGGAAAAGTGTGGTCGTGCTTCAGATTTCATCCTGACACTTTGAAATGATCAGTGTGTTGGTAATTATTTGCCATTTCCATGGCGTTTGGCACCGTAATAGTCATGAGGTCGGTCTCTGCATCCTGAAGCCTATGATGCTTTTTGCAGAGAAACCTCTGCTGAGGCCCAGGTAACTTGCTATTTCCCATAGCTGGCACAGGAGCCTTGGAAGATAGGATTGTTTTCAGTATTATTTCACCATTTTTTCACCACTGTTTCAAGAACGGGAGCCCTTTTCAAACGTTAGCGGAAGAATCCTCCTTTGGAGATGAGATATTTTTCTGGGGTGGCAAGTGCAGGGCCTCTGTCAGTCCTGGGTTTGTTGGACTAGCGCCAGACATGAGAAGTGCGCCTTTGTGGGACAGGTGAATAGTGCGGATCCTGTTTCAGTCTAAAGACTGAAACAGGATCCGCACTTTTCACCGTTCCTTTCAGAATCATTTGATTCATCAGCTAGGAATGGCGATTGCTTCTCCAGACCAATCGAAGGCTAGGCCAAAGTAACTCGATCTTTCCAAGAGGTGTGTGGCCCAACTTTTGAAAGAACCGCTAAGTGGAGAACTATTTGGTATTTTTCCGAAGCACTTTTCACCGTAATTGTCCTAAGGTTGGTCTCTGCATCCTTAAGCATACCAGAGTTTTCACAGACGAAACAGGCTGAGGCCCATTAATCTTGGCATTTCCATTAGATGGTCCTAGAGACTACCAAGAAAGTGTTCTTTTAAGTATTATTCTGTTGTGGTTTCAGCATTATTTTCAGAACCCGAGCAGGGTTCTCGCATTAGCATAAGAATCCTGCCTGGTAGTTGAGATTTCATGGTGGGGTGTAAGTGCGGGGCTTCTGTCAGCCCTGTCTTTGATTTGTTTACCTCCAGAGTTGGAAAGTGCATAGTTGCGTGAGATGGGAAAAGTGTGGATCGTGCTTCAGATTTCATCCTGACACTTTGAAATGACCAGTGTGTTGGTAATTATTTGCCATTTCCATGGCGTTTGGCCCCGTAATAGTCATGAGGTCGGTCTCTGCATCCTGAAGCCTATGATGCTTTTTGCAGAGAAACCTCTGCTGAGGCCCAGGTAACTTGCTGTTTCCCATAGCTGGCACAGGAGCCTTGGAAGATAGGATTGTTTTCAGTATTATTTCACCATTTTTTCACCACTGTTTCAAGATCGGGAGCCCTTTTCAACCGCTGGCGGAAGAATCCTTCTTTGTAGATGAGATATTTCTCTGGGGTGGCAAGTGCAGGGCCTCTGTCAGTCCTGGGTTTGTTGGACTAGCGCCAGACATGAGAAGTGCGCCTTTGTGGGACAGGTGAATAGTGCGGATCCTGTTTCAGTCTAAAGACTGAAACAGGATCCGCACTTTTCACCGTTCCTTTCAGAATCATTTGATTCATCAGCTAGGAATGGCGATTTCTTCTCCAGACCAAGCGAAGGCTAGGCCAAAGTAACTCGATCTTTCCAAGAGGTGTGTGGCCCAACTTTTGAAAGAACCGCTAAGTGGAGAACTATTTGGTATTTTTCCGAAGCACTTTTCACCGTAATTGTCCTAAGGTTGGTCTCTGCATCCTTAAGCATACCAGAGTTTTCACAGACGAAACAGGCTGAGGCCCATTAATCTTGGCATTTCCAATAGTTGGTCCTAGAAACTACCAAGAAAGTGTTCTTTTAAGTATTATTCCGTTGTGGTTTCAGCATTATTTTCAGAACCCGAGCAGGGTTCTCGCATTAGCATAAGAATTCTGCCTGGTAGTTGAGATTTCATGGTGGGGTGTAAGTGCGGGGCTTCTGTCAGCCCTGCCTTTGATTTCTTTACCTCCAGAGTTGGAAAGTGCATATTTGCGTGAGATGGGAAAAGTGTGGATCGTGCTTCAGATTTCATCCTGACACTTTGAAATGACCAGTGTGTTGGTAATTATTTGCCATTTCCATGGCGTTTGGCACCGCAATAGTCATGAGATCGGTCTCTGCATCCTGAAGCCTATGATGCTTTTGCAGAGAAACCTCTGCTGCGGCCTAGGTAACTTGCTATTTCCCATAGCTGGCACAGGAGCCTTGGAAGATAGGATTGTTTTCAGTATTACTTCATCATTTTTTCACCACTGTTTCAAGAACAGGAGCCCTTTTCAACCGTTAGCGGAAGAATCCTTCTTTGGAGATGAGATATTTTTCTGGGGTGGCAAGTGCAGGGCCTCTGTCAGTCCTGGGATTGTTGGACTAGCGCCAGACATGAGAAGTGCGCCTTTGTGGGACAGGTGAATAGTGCGGATCCTGTTTCAGTCTAAAGACTGAAACAGGATCCGCACTTTTCACCGTTCCTTTCAGAATCATGTGATTCATCAGCTAGGAATGGCGATTGCTTCTCCAGACCAATCGAAGGCTAGGCCAAAGTAACTCGATCTTTCCTAAGAGGTGTGTGGCCCAACTTTTGAAAGAACCGCTAAGTGGAGAACTATTTGGTATTTTTCCGAAGCACTTTTCACCGTAATTGTCCTAAGGTTGGTCTCGGCATCCTTAAGCATACGAGAGTTTTCACAGACGAAACAGGCTGAGGCCCAGTATTCTTGGCATTTCCAATAGTTGGTCCTAGAGACTACCAAGAAAGTGTTTTTTTAAGTATTATTCCATTGTGGTTTCAGCATTATTTTCAGAACCCAGGCAGGATTCTCGCATTAGCATAAGAATTCTGCCTGGTAGTTAAGATTTCTAGGTGGGGTATTAGCGAGGGGCTTCTGTAGGCCCTGCGTTTGATTTGTTTACCTCCAGAGTTGGAAAGTGCATATTTGCGTGAGATGGGAAAAGTGTGGATCGTTCTTCAGATTTCATCCAGACACTTTGAAATGACCAGTGTGTTGGTAATTATTTGCCATTTCCATGGCGTTTGGCACCGTAATAGTCATGAGGTCGGACTCTGCATCCTGAAGCCTATGATGCTTTTTGCAGAGAAACCTCTGCTGAGGCCCAGGTAACTTGCTATTTCCCATAGCTGGCACAGGAGCCTTGGAAGATAGGATTGTTTTCAGTATTATTTCACCATTTTTTCACCACTGTTTCAAGAACGGGAGCACTTTTCAACCGTTAGCGGAAGAATCCTTCTTTGGAGATGAGACATTTTTCTGGGGTGGCAAGTGCAGGGCCTCTGTCAGTCCTGGGTTTGTTGGACTAGCGCCAGACATGAGAAGTGCGCCTTTGTGGGACAGGTGAATAGTGCGGATCCTGTTTCAGTCTAAAGACTGAAACAGGATCCGCACTTTTCACCGTTCCTTTCAGAATCATTTGATTCATCAGCTAGGAATGGCGATTGCTTCTCCAGACCAATCGAAGGCTAGGCCAAAGTAACTCGATCTTTCCAAGAGGTGTGTGGCCCAACTTTTGAAAGAACGGCTAAGTGGAGAACTATTTGGTATTTTTCCTAAGCACTTTTCACCGTAATTGTCCTAAGGTTGGTCTCTGCATCTTTAAGCATACGAGAGTTTTCACAGACGAAACAGGCTGAGGCCTAGTAATCTTGGCATTTCCAATAGTTGGTCCTAGAGACTACCAAGAAAGTGTTCTTTTAAGTATTATTCTGTTGTGGTTTCAGCATTATTTTCAGAACCCGAGCAGGTTTCTCGCATTAGCATAAGAATCCTGCCTGGTAGTTGAGATTTCATGGTGGGGTGTAAGTGCGGGGCTTCTGTCAGCCCTGCCTTTGATTTGTTTACCTCCAGAGTTGGAAAGTGCATATTTGCGTGAGATGGGAAAAGTGTGGATCGTGCTTCAGATTTCATCCTGACACTTTGAAATGACCAGTGTGTTGGTAATTATTTGCCATTTCCATGGTGTTTGGCACCGTAATAGTCATGAGGTCGGTCTCTGCATCCTGAAGCCTATGATGCTTTTTGCAGAGAAACCTCTGCTGAGGCCCAGGTAACTTGCTATTTCCCATAGCTGGCACAGGAGCCTTGGAAGATAGGATTGTTTTCAGTATTATTTCACCATTTTTTCACCACTGTTTCAAGAACCGGAGCCCTTTTCAACTGTTAGCGGAAGAATCCTTCTTTGGAGATGAGATATTTTTCTGGGGTGGCAAGTGCAGGGCCTCTGTCAGTGCTGGGTTTGTTGGACTAGCGCCAGACATGAGAAGTGCGCCTTTGTGGGACAGGTGAATAGTGCGGATCCTGTTTCAGTCTAAAGACTGAAACAGGATCCGCACTTTTCACCGTTCCTTTCAGAATCATTTGATTCATCAGCTAGGAATGGCGATTGCTTCTCCAGACCAATCGAAGGCTAGGCAAAAGTAACTCGATCTTTCCAAGAGGTGTGTGGCCCAACTTTTGAAAGAACCGCTAAGTGGAGAACTATTTGGTATTTTTCCGAAGCACTTTTCACCGTAATTGTCCTAAGGTTGGTCTCTGCATCCTTAAGCATACCAGAGTTTTCACAGACGAAACAGGCTGAGGCCCATTAATCTTGGCATTTCCATTAGATGGTCCTAGAGACTACCAAGAAAGTGTTCTTTTAAGTATTATTCTGTTGTGGTTTCAGCATTATTTTCAGAACCAGAGCAGGGTTCTCGCATTAGCATAAGAATCCTGCCTGGTAGTTGAGATTTCATGGTGGGGTGTAAGTGCGGGGCTTCTGTCAGCCCTGTCTTTGATTTGTTTACCTCCAGAGTTGGAAAGTGCATAGTTGCGTGAGATGGGAAAAGTGTGGATCGTGCTTCAGATTTCATCCTGACACTTTGAAATGACCAGTGTGTTGGTAATTATTTGCCATTTCCATGGCGTTTGGCCCCGTAATAGTCATGAGGTCGGTCTCTGCATCCTGAAGCCTATGATGCTTTTTGCAGAGAAACCTCTGCTGAGGCCCAGGTAACTTGCTGTTTCCCATAGCTGGCACAGGAGCCTTGGAAGATAGGATTGTTTTCAGTATTATTTCACCATTTTTTCACCACTGTTTCAAGATCGGGAGCCCTTTTCAACCGCTGGCGGAAGAATCCTTCTTTGTAGATGAGATATTTCTCTGGGGTGGCAAGTGCAGGGCCTCTGTCAGTCCTGGGTTTGTTGGACTAGCGCCAGACATGAGAAGTGCGCCTTTGTGGGACAGGTGAATAGTGCGGATCCTGTTTCAGTCTAAAGACTGAAACAGGATCCGCACTTTTCACCGTTCCTTTCAGAATCATTTGATTCATCAGCTAGGAATGGCGATTTCTTCTCCAGACCAAGCGAAGGCTAGGCCAAAGTAACTCGATCTTTCCAAGAGGTGTGTGGCCCAACTTTTGAAAGAACCGCTAAGTGGAGAACTATTTGGTATTTTTCCGAAGCACTTTTCACCGTAATTGTCCTAAGGTTGGTCTCTGCATCCTTAAGCATACCAGAGTTTTCACAGACGAAACAGGCTGAGGCCCATTAATCTTGGCATTTCCAATAGTTGGTCCTAGAAACTACCAAGAAAGTGTTCTTTTAAGTATTATTCCGTTGTGGTTTCAGCATTATTTTCAGAACCCGAGCAGGGTTCTCGCATTAGCATAAGAATTCTGCCTGGTAGTTGAGATTTCATGGTGGGGTGTAAGTGCGGGGCTTCTGTCAGCCCTGCCTTTGATTTCTTTACCTCCAGAGTTGGAAAGTGCATATTTGCGTGAGATGGGAAAAGTGTGGATCGTGCTTCAGATTTCATCCTGACACTTTGAAATGACCAGTGTGTTGGTAATTATTTGCCATTTCCATGGCGTTTGGCACCGCAATAGTCATGAGATCGGTCTCTGCATCCTGAAGCCTATGATGCTTTTGCAGAGAAACCTCTGCTGCGGCCTAGGTAACTTGCTATTTCCCATAGCTGGCACAGGAGCCTTGGAAGATAGGATTGTTTTCAGTATTACTTCATCATTTTTTCACCACTGTTTCAAGAACAGGAGCCCTTTTCAACCGTTAGCGGAAGAATCCTTCTTTGGAGATGAGATATTTTTCTGGGGTGGCAAGTGCAGGGCCTCTGTCAGTCCTGGGATTGTTGGACTAGCGCCAGACATGAGAAGTGCGCCTTTGTGGGACAGGTGAATAGTGCGGATCCTGTTTCAGTCTAAAGACTGAAACAGGATCCGCACTTTTCACCGTTCCTTTCAGAATCATGTGATTCATCAGCTAGGAATGGCGATTGCTTCTCCAGACCAATCGAAGGCTAGGCCAAAGTAACTCGATCTTTCCTAAGAGGTGTGTGGCCCAACTTTTGAAAGAACCGCTAAGTGGAGAACTATTTGGTATTTTTCCGAAGCACTTTTCACCGTAATTGTCCTAAGGTTGGTCTCGGCATCCTTAAGCATACGAGAGTTTTCACAGACGAAACAGGCTGAGGCCCAGTATTCTTGGCATTTCCAATAGTTGGTCCTAGAGACTACCAAGAAAGTGTTTTTTTAAGTATTATTCCATTGTGGTTTCAGCATTATTTTCAGAACCCAGGCAGGATTCTCGCATTAGCATAAGAATTCTGCCTGGTAGTTAAGATTTCTAGGTGGGGTATTAGCGAGGGGCTTCTGTAGGCCCTGCGTTTGATTTGTTTACCTCCAGAGTTGGAAAGTGCATATTTGCGTGAGATGGGAAAAGTGTGGATCGTTCTTCAGATTTCATCCAGACACTTTGAAATGACCAGTGTGTTGGTAATTATTTGCCATTTCCATGGCGTTTGGCACCGTAATAGTCATGAGGTCGGACTCTGCATCCTGAAGCCTATGATGCTTTTTGCAGAGAAACCTCTGCTGAGGCCCAGGTAACTTGCTATTTCCCATAGCTGGCACAGGAGCCTTGGAAGATAGGATTGTTTTCAGTATTATTTCACCATTTTTTCACCACTGTTTCAAGAACGGGAGCACTTTTCAACCGTTAGCGGAAGAATCCTTCTTTGGAGATGAGACATTTTTCTGGGGTGGCAAGTGCAGGGCCTCTGTCAGTCCTGGGTTTGTTGGACTAGCGCCAGACATGAGAAGTGCGCCTTTGTGGGACAGGTGAATAGTGCGGATCCTGTTTCAGTCTAAAGACTGAAACAGGATCCGCACTTTTCACCGTTCCTTTCAGAATCATTTGATTCATCAGCTAGGAATGGCGATTGCTTCTCCAGACCAATCGAAGGCTAGGCCAAAGTAACTCGATCTTTCCAAGAGGTGTGTGGCCCAACTTTTGAAAGAACGGCTAAGTGGAGAACTATTTGGTATTTTTCCTAAGCACTTTTCACCGTAATTGTCCTAAGGTTGGTCTCTGCATCTTTAAGCATACGAGAGTTTTCACAGACGAAACAGGCTGAGGCCTAGTAATCTTGGCATTTCCAATAGTTGGTCCTAGAGACTACCAAGAAAGTGTTCTTTTAAGTATTATTCTGTTGTGGTTTCAGCATTATTTTCAGAACCCGAGCAGGTTTCTCGCATTAGCATAAGAATCCTGCCTGGTAGTTGAGATTTCATGGTGGGGTGTAAGTGCGGGGCTTCTGTCAGCCCTGCCTTTGATTTGTTTACCTCCAGAGTTGGAAAGTGCATATTTGCGTGAGATGGGAAAAGTGTGGATCGTGCTTCAGATTCCATTCAGACACTTTGAAATGACCAGTGTGTTGGTAATTATTTGCCATTTCCATGGCGTTTGGCACCGTAATAGTCATGGGGTCGGTCTCTGCATCCTGAAGCCTATGATGCTTTTTGCAGAGAAACCTCTGCTGAGGCCCAGGTAACTTGCTTTTTCCCATAGCTGGCACAGGAGCCTTGGAAGATAGGATTCTTTTCGATTATTATTTCACCATTTTTTCACCACTGTTTCAAGAACGGGAGCCCTTTTCAACCGTTAGCAGAAGAATCCTTCTTTGGAGATGAGATATTTTTCTGGGGTGGCAAGTGCAGGGCCTCTGTCAGTCCTGGGTTTGTTGGACTAGCGCCAGACATGAGAAGTGCGCCTTTGTGGGACAGGTGAATAGTGCGGATCCTGTTTCAGTTTTTAGACTGAAACAGGATTCGCACTTTTCACCGTTCCTTTCAGAATCATTTGATTCACCAGCAAGGAACGGCGATTGCTTCTCCAGACCAATCGAAGGCTAGGCCAAAGTAACTCGATATTTCCAAGAGGTGTGTGGCCCAACTTTTGAAAGAACCGCTAAGTGGACAACTATTTGGTATTTTTCCTAAGCACTTTTCACCGTAATTGTCCCAAGTTTGGTCTCTGCATCCTTAAGCATACCAGAGTTTTCACAGACCAAACAGGCTGAGGCTCATTAATCTTGGCATTTCCAATAGTTGGTCCTAGAGACTACCAAGAAATGTTCTTTTAAGTATTATTCCATTGTGGTTTCAGCATTATTTTCAGAACCCAGGCAGGATTCTCGCATTAGCATAAGAATTCTGCCTGGTAGTTGAGATTTCTAGGTGGGGTGTAAGCGAGGGGTTTTTGTAGGCCCTGCCTTTGATTTGTTTACCTCCAGAGTTGGAAAGTGCATATTTGCGTGAGATGGGAAAAGTGTGGATCGTGCTTCAGATTTCATCCTGACACTTTGAAATGACCAGTGTGTTGGTAATTATTTGCCATTTCCATGGCGTTTGGCCCCGTAATAGTCATGAGGTCGGTCTCTGCATGCTGAAGGCTATGATGCTTTTTGCAGAGAAACCTCTGCTGAGGCCCAGGTAACTTGCTATTTCCCATAGCTGGCACAGGAGCCTTGGAAGATAGGATTGTTTGCAGTATTATTTCACCATTTTTTCACCACTGTTTCAAGACCGGGAGCCCTTTTCAGCCGTTAGCGGAAGAATCCTTCTTTGGAGATGAGATATTTTTCTGGGGTGGCAAGTGCAGGGCCTCTGTCAGTCCTGGGATTGTTGGACTAGCGCCAGACATGAGAAGTGCGCCTTTGTGGAACAGGTGAATAGTGCGGATCCTGTTTCAGTCTAAAGACTGAAACAGGATCCGCACTTTTCACAGTTCCTTTCAGAATCATTTGATTCATCAGCTTGGAATGGCGATTGCTTCTCCAGAACAATCGAAGGCTAGGCCAAAGTACCTCGATCTTTCCAAGAGGTGTGTGGCCCAACTTTTGAAAGAACCGCTAAGTGGAGAACTATTTGGTATTTTTCCGAAGCACTTTTCACCGTAATTGTCCTAAGGTTGGTCTCTGCATCCTTAAGCATACGAGAGTTTTCACAGACGAAACAGGGTGAGGCCCAGTAATCTTGGCATTTCCAATAGTTGGTCCTAGAGACAACCAAGAAAGTGTTTTTTTAAGCATTATTCCGTTGTGGTTTCAGCATTATTTTCAGAACCCGAGCAGGGTTCTCGCATTAGCATAAGAATCCTGCCTGGTAGTTGAGATTTCTGGGTGGGGTGTAAGTGGGGGGTTCTGTCAGCCCTGCCTTGATTTGTTTACCTCCAGAGTTGGAAAGTGCATATTTGCGTGAGATGGGAAGAGTGTGGATCGTGCTTCAGATTTCATCCTGACACTTTGAAATGACCAGTGTGTTGGTAATTATTTGCCATTTCCATGGCGTTTGGCCCCGTAATAGTCATGAGGTCGGTCTCTGCATCCTGAAGCCTATGATGCTTTTTGCAGAGAAACCTGTGCTGAGGCCCAGGTAACTTGCTGTTTCCCCTAGCTGGCACAGGAGCCTTGGAAGATAGGATTGTTTTCAGTATTATTTCACCATTTTTTCACCACTGTTTCAAGAACGGGAGCCCTTTTCAACCGATAGCGGAAGAATCCTTCTTTGGAGATGAGATATTTTTCTGGGGTGGCAAGTGCAGGGCCTCTGTCAGTCCTGGGTTTGTTGGACTAGCGCCAGACATGAGAAGTGCGCCTTTGTGGGACAGGTGAATAGTGCGGATCCTGTTTCAGTCTAAAGACTGAAACAGGATCCGCACTTTTCACCGTTCCTTTCAGAATCATTTGATTCATCAGCTAGGAATGGCGATTGCTTCTCCAGACCAATCGAAGGCTAGGCCAAAGTAACTCGATCTTTCCAAGAGGTGTGTGGCCCAACTTTTGAAAGAACCGCTAAGTGGAGAACTATTTGGTATTTTTCCTAAGCACTTTTCACCGTAATTGTGCTAAGGTTGGTCTCTACATCCTTAAGCATAAGAGAGTTTTCACAGACGAAACAGGCTGAGGCCCAGTAATCTTGGCATTTCCAATAGTTGGTCCTAGAGACTACTAAGAATGTGTTTTTTTAAGTATTATTCCGTTGTGGTTTCAGCACTATTTTCAGAACCCGAGCAGGGTTCTCGCATTACCATAAGAATCCTGCCTGGTAGTTGAGATTTCTGGGTGGGGTGTAAGTGCGGGGCTTCTGTCAGCCCTGCCTTTGATTTGTTTACCTCCAGAGTTGGAAAGTGCATAGTTGCGTGAGATGGGAAAAGTGTGGATAATGCTTCAAATTTCATCCTGACACTTTGAAATGACCAGTGTGTTGGTAATTATTTGCCATTTCCATGGCGTTTGGCACCGTAATAGTCATGAGGTCGGTCTCTGCATCCTGAAGCCTATGATGCTTTTTGCAGAGAAACCTCTGCTGAGGCCCAGGTAACTTGCTATTTCCCATAGCTGGCACAGGAGCCTTGGAAGATAGGATTGTTTTCAGTATTATTTCACCATTTTTTCACCACTGTTTCAAGAACAGGAGCCCTTTTTAACCGCTAGCGGAAGAATCCTTCTTTGGAGATGAGATATTTTTCTGGGGTGGCAAGTGCAGGGCCTCTGTCAGTCCTGGGTTTGTTGGACTAGCGCCAGACATGAGAAGTGCGCCTTTGTGGGACAGGTGAATAGTGCGGATCCTGTTTCAGTCTAAAGACTGAAACAGGATCCACACTTTTCACCGTTCCTTTCAGAATCATTTGATTCATCAGCTAGGAATGGCGATTGCTTCTCCAGACCAATCGAAGGCTAGGCCAAAGTACCTCGATCTTTCCAAGAGGTGTGTGGCCCATCTTTTGAAAGAACTGCTAAGTGGAGAACTATTTGGTATTTTTCGTAAGCACTTTTCACCGTAATTGTCCTAAGGTTGGTCTCTGCATCCTTAAGCATACCAGAGTTTTCACAGACGAAACAGGCTGAGGCCCATTAATCTTGGCATTTCCAATAGTTGGTCCTAGAGACTACCAAGAAAGTGTTCTTTTAAGTATTATTCTGTTGTGGTTTCAGCATCATTTTCAGAACCCGAGCAGGGTTCTCGCATTAGCATAAGAATCCTGCCTGGTAGTTGAGATTTCATGGCGGGGTGTAAGTGCGGGGCTTCTGTCAGCCCTGCCTTTGATTTGTTTACCTCCAGAGTTGGAAAGTGCATAGTTGCGTGAGATGGGAAAAGTGTGGATAATGCTTCAAATTTCATCCTGACACTTTGAAATGACCAGTGTGTTGGTAATTATTTGCCATTTCCATGGCGTTTGGCACCGTAATAGTCATGAGGTCGGTCTCTGCATCCTGAAGCCTATGATGCTTTTTGCAGAGAAACCTCTGCTGAGGCCCAGGTAACTTGCTATTTCCCATAGCTGGCACAGGAGCCTTGAAAGATAGGATTGTTTTCAGTATTATTCCACCATTTTTTCACCACTCTTTCAAGAACGGGAGCCCTTTTCAACCGTTAGCGGAAGAATCCTTCTTTGGAGATGAGATATTTTTCTGGGGTGGCAAGTGCAGGGCCTCTGTCAGTCCTGGGTTTGTTGGACTAGCGCCAGACATGAGAAGTGCGCCTTTTTTGGGACAGGTGAATAGTGCGGATCCTGTTTCAGTCTAAAGACTGAAACAGGATCCGCACTTTTCACCGTTCCTTTCAGAATCATTTGATTCATCAGCTAGGAATGGCGATTGCTTCTCCAGACCAATCGAAGGCTAGGCCAAAGTACCTCGATCTTTCCAAGAGGTGTGTGGCCCAACTTTTGAAAAAATTGCTAAGTGGAGAACTATTTGGTATTTTTCCGAAGCACTTTTCACCGTAATTGTCCTAAGGTTGGTCTCTGCATCCTTAAGCATACCAGAGTTTTCACAGACGAAACAG